>NC_059201.1:1357323-1469823 GCF_020615455.1 Coregonus clupeaformis
CTGTTTTTTTGTTTGTTCTTTCCAATGTGTCAAGTAATTCTCTTTTTGTTTTCTCATGATTTGGTTGGGTCTAGTTGTGTTGTTGTTGTTGTTGTCCTGGGGCTGTGTGGGGTCTGTTTGTGTTTGTGAACAGAGCCCCAGGACAAGCTTACTTAGGGGACTCTTCTCCATGTTCATCTCTCTGTAGGTGATGGCTTTGTTATGGAAGGTTTGGGAATCGCTTCCTTTTAAGTGGTTATAGAATTTAACGGCTCTTTTCTGGATTTTGATAATTAGCGGGTATTGGCCTAATTCTGCTCTGCATGCATTATTTGGTGTTTTACGTTGTACACAGAGGATGTTTTTGCAGAATTCTGCATGCAGAGTCTCAATTTGGTGTTTGTCCCATTTTGTGAATTCTTGGTTGGTGAGCGGACCCCAGACCTCAGAACCATAAAGGGCAATGGGTTCTATAACTGATTCAAGTATTTTTAGCCAGATCCTAATTGGTATGTCAAATTTTATGTTCCTTTTGATGGCATAGAAGGCCCTTCTTGCCTTGTCTCTCAGATCGTTCACAGCTTTGTGGAAGTTACCTGTGGCGCTGATGTTTAGGCCGAGGTATGTATAGTTTTTTGTGTGCTCTAGGGCAACGGTGTCTAGATGGAATTTGTATTCGTGGTCCTGGCAACTGGACCTTTTTGGAACACCATTATTTTTGTCTTACTGAGATTTACTGTCAGGGCCCAGGTCTGACAGAATCTGTGCAGAAGATCTAGGTGCTGCTGTAGGCCCTCCTTGGTTGGTGACAGAAGCACCAGATGCGTCAGCAAACAGAAGACATTTGACTTCAGATTCTAGTAGGGTGAGGCCGGGTGCTGCAGACTGTTCTAGTGCCCTCGCCAATTCGTTGATATATATGTTGAAGAGGGTGGGGCTTAAACTGCATCCCTGTCTCACCCCACGGCCCTGTGGAAAGAAATGTGTGTGTTTTTTGCCAATTTTAACCGCACACTTGTTGTTTGTGTACATGGATTTTATAATGTCGTATGTTTTTCCCCCAACCCCACTTTCCATCAATTTGTATAGCAGACCCTCATGCCAAATTGAGTCAAAAGCTTTTTGAAATCAACAAAGCATGAGAAGACTTTGCCTTTGTTTTGGTTTGTTTGTTTGTCAATTAGGGTGTGCAGGGTGAATACGTGGTCTGTCGTACGGTAATTTGGTAAAAAGCCAATTTGACATTTGCTCAGTACATTGTTTTCACTGAGGAAATGAACTAGTCTGCTGTTAATGATAATGCAGAGGATTTTCCCAAGGTTGCTGTTGACGCATATCCCACGGTAGTTATTGGGGTCAAATTTGTCTCCACTTTTTGTGGATTGGGGTGATCAGTCCTTGGTTCCAGATGTTGGGGAAGATGCCAGAGCTAAGGATGATGTTAAAGAGTTTAAGTATAGCTAATTGAAATTTGTGGTCTGTATATTTTATCATTTCATTGAGGATACCATCAACACCACAGGACTTTTTGGGTTGGAGGGTTTGTATTTTATCCTGTAGTTCATTCAATGTAATTGGAGAATCCAGTGGGTTCTGGTAGTCTTTAATAGTTGATTCTAAGATTTGCATTTGATCATGTATATTTTTTTGCTGTTTGTTCTCTGTTATAGGGCCAAAAAGATTGGAGAAGTGGTTTACCCATACATCTCCGTTTTGGATAGATAGCTCTTCGTGTTGTTGTTTGTTTAGTGTTTTCCAATTCTCCCAGAAGTGGTTAGAGTCTATGGATTCTTCAATTACATTGAGCTGATTTCTGACATGCTGTTCCTTCTTTTCCGTAGTGTATTTCTGTATTGTTTTAGTGATTCACCATAGTGAAGGCGTAGGCTCAGGTTTTCTGGGTCTCTATGTTTTTGGTTGGATAGGTTTCTCAATTTCTTTCTTAGGTTTTTGCATTCTTCATCAAACCATTTATCACTGTTATTACTTTTCTTTGGTTTTCTGTTAGATATTTTTAGATTTGATAGGGAAGCTGAGAGGTCAAATATACTGTTTAGGTTTTCTACTGCCAAGTTTACACCTTCACTATTACAGTGGAACGTTTTGTCCAGGAAGTTGTCTAGAATGGATTGAATTTGTTGTTTCCTAATAGTTTTTTGGTAGGTTTCAACACTACTTTCCTTCCATCAATAGCATTTCTTAATATTATTCAGTTCTTTTGGCTTTGATGCCTCATGATTGAGTATTGCTCTGTTCAAGTAGACTGTGATTTTGCTGTGGTCTGATAGGGGTGTCAGTGGGCTGACTGTGAACGCTCTGAGAGACTCTGGGTTGAGGTCAGTGATAAAGTAGTCTACAGTACTACTGCCAAGAGATGAGCTATAGGTGTACCTACCATAGGAGTCCCCTCGAAGCCTACCATTGACTATGTACATACCCAGTGTGCGACAGAGCTGCAGGAGTCGTGACCCATTTTTGTTGGTTATGTTGTCGTAGTTGTGCCTAGGGGGCATATGGGGGAGGGAATGCTGTCACCTCCAGGTAGGTGTTTGTCCCCCTGTGTGCTGAGGGTGTCAGGTTCTTGTCCAGTTCTGGCATTTAGGTCACCACAGACTAGTACATGTCCCTGGGTCTGGAAATTATTGATTTCCCCCCTCCAGGATGGAGAAACTGTCTTCATTAAAGTATGGGGGATTCTAGTGGGGGGTATAGGTAGCACACAGGAGGACATTTTTCTCAGTTGAGATCATTTCCTTTTGAATTTCTAACCAAATGTAAAATGTTCCTGTTTTGATTAATTTAATAGAGTGAGTTAGGTCTGCTCTATACCAAATTAGCATACCCCCTGAGTCCCTTCCCTGTTTCACACCTGGTAGTTTGGTGGATGGGACTACCAGCTCTCTGTAACCTAGAGGGCAACCAGTGGGTCCGTCTCCTCTATACCATGTTTCTTGTAGGATGACAATGTCTGTATTTCCGATTTCTTTGGTGAAGTCCAGATTCCTGCTCTTTAGGCCAAAGGCAGATGACCTCAGGCCTTGGATATTCCAGGATGAAATAGTGAAGGCTTTGTGTTCCATAAAGTGTCTAATGTTGTTGGTTGTGTGGTTTGGCCTCAGGCCAGTATAGTGTGAGCAGAGCCTGCTGAGCATCTGGTACATGCCATTGGCTTGGGCTAGTGTAAGAGTGGGTGTTGGGCCTGTTTGCCTGCTAACGGCCTGGGCGTATGTGTGACTTTCATGTTGAGGCCCTCTTTGTGGGAGTGGGGGGCTTGGGGTGGGTAGGAGGGGCATAGGTCTGATCTGAGGGGGCCTAAATGGGGTGTGGGCATGGTTGACTTGGGGGAGTTAATTGGTTGGGGTGGGGGTGTAGATGTGGTTGATGGTGCTGTGGTCTGGATGTAGGTCCTCTCTGCGGGGGTCCTCTATGTGTAGGTCCTGGGGGGGTCCCGCAGGTCTGGGAGAGTGTCTCGCTGGTCTGGGCGGGGTGTCTGTTGATCTGTTGCTCCTGTGTGAGGTGTTGGGTCTGCGGTTGAGGGCGATATCCTTTAGGGTCCGGGGCGAAGGTGGGCACTGCTGCCTTGTATAGGTGGACCTGGTCGTAAAGGCTGTTCACGTCCAGGGTGGAGTGGTGGGCCAGGAAGACATTTGGTTTTGATGCACAGTCACGGGAAATACTTGCGTTTACCCGCTGTATGGTAGCAGGGTGGAAGTCTTTTCGTGGTAACAGGGTTGAGATAACCACTTGTGCGTTGGGGAAAGTAGAAGAAGCTTTTCTATCACGCCCTTGAGTGATGTGGCCACCCTTTCCTGCTGTGTTCTCAGGTCGTTTGTGCCTGTGTGTATTATTATGTGGCTGGGTGATCCTAGTCGGTCCTCAGACAGAAGGTCTAGGGCGCGCTGGGTATTTGGACACCAGAGTTTAGACACTGTGTGTTTTGGAAAAAGTTTATTTTCTTGTATGTATTTCCCGTTTGAGTCCATAAGGAGTACAATCTGTGGTTTGTGTATGTCCTCAGTGGGTGTGGGGGGGTCGTCATGAGGGCTATCAGGGTGTCTGACTGGGGGGTTGCTCAGAGGGGTTGGGGTCCCCAGGGCTTGGGGTTCTTCATTTGTTTGTCTGGGTGTGATGTCGAGGCTATGGTCAGGGTCTAGGGTGTACTGTTCTGCTGCGGTGTCGGAGACTTTGGCCAGGATCTGAGGTGGGCTGTTCTCTAATGGGTTGTTCAATGTCACCCGTCATCGTTCTCACCTTCTCCTCCAGCACTCTGATCCTCTCCTCTAGTGCTCTGTTCTTCTCCTGCTCCTGCTCTTTCTCCTGTTGATGTTGTCTCACCACAGTCCAGAGTGCAGACATGTCTCTCTCCACCTGCAGCTCTCCAGGTCTAGTTAAGGGGGGTGTTGTTGTGCTGGACTGTTGTCTGGGTCTGTGCTGACTGGAGTGTGTTCACCTGCTGTTCCAGCTCCACCTGCCTTACCTCCAGCTGGGTGAATTTATCCTTCATTTCAATGAGGGAGTAGTACTCTGTGCTGGGAAGTTGAGTTTCTGCTTGGGGGTTGCTCTGTGGGGTTAATTAATGAAGAGGTCTGGTCTGACCCGCTCGGGGTAGGGGGTATCTTTCTCAAGGGACAGCTTCTCCTGCTGAGCTATTTCTTTGATTAGGTGAAAGTCCAGCTGGAACTGTTTGGTGTTGCCTTGAACCAAAACGGTTCCAGATTTATAGAGATTAATATTAGACGACTCAGAGTCCTCGTTGTCCAGTATCCTGAGTTTCCACCCGTCGCTAACACCCCCCTCTTAACAGAGGGGTAGTGTGCTAGTATAGCACTGTGCCATGCCAGGGGATGGTCTGTGTGGAAGATAAGGTTGCTTATGTTCCCATTTTTATACAAATCAGCAAAAGTGTCTCGTGCTTCCCCCAAAAGAAGTTTCAATTTGTACTCTTTTCGTGTCTTGTCGTTTTTTACATTCAGAGGGTACTGTATTTTAATGACCTCTGAACAGTGGGGGGTGCTTCTAAGGCCTCTTCTAAGGCCTCTAGTTGGGGTAGACTGTACGACTCTCCTGCCATTGTTGGGCTCAAGGGCTTTGACACCTCTCACTTCACACGTCAGTGCTAATTGAAATTGTATCTCTTTGTAGCAAGCTTAAGCTTGGTAGTCTTAGAATTCAGTCCTTATAATATAAAATATATCATTGTAATGAATTTTTCTTCTTGTTTTTTGAAAGTGAAAAATAGCTTCATACTAAACATTACTCACTCAGTTCCAGGTTGGATGGTGTTTTCAGGTTTCTGTTTGTTTTCCAGAGCATTTGCTGTATAGTTTGAGAATAGTAATCCTTGGTAGTAGAAAGCTTTCCAGGTAATTCCGTCCAAAATCAGGTTGTAGGTTTGGAGTTTTGGTTTGGAATAAAGGTTATGTTGTGGAGGGTAGCATCCTGTTTATGTCCCTGCCAAAAAATCCTACTTTATCTAACTCTAAATCTATATTTTTTGTCTCTCTCTGTCTCTATCTGTCTCTGTCTCTGTCTCTGTCTCTGTCTCTGTCTCTGTCTCTGTCTCTGTCTCTGTCTCTGTCTCTCTCTCTCTCTCTCTCTCTCTCTCTCTCTCTCTCTCTCTCTCTCTCTCTCTCTCTCTCTCTCTCTCTCTCTCTCTCTCTCTCTCTCTCTCTCTCTCTCTCTCTGTCTCTGTCTATCTGTCTGTCTCTCTCTGCCTCTATCTGTCTCTGTCTCTCCCACTCTCTCTCTCTATCTCTCTCTCTCTCTCTCTCTCTCTCTCTCTCTCTCTCTCTGCCTCTATCTCTCTCTCTCTCTCTCTCTGCCTCTCTCTCTCTCTCTCTGTCTATCTGTCTCTCTCTGTCTCTCTCTGTCTCTCTCTGCCTCTATCTGTCTCTGTCTCTCTCTCTCTCTCTCTCTCTCTCTCTCTCTCTCTCTCTCTCTCTCTCTCTCTCTCTCTCTCTCTCTCTCTCTCTCTCTCTCTCTCTCTCTCTCTCTCTCTCTCTCTCTCTCTCTCTCTGCTTCTATCTGTCTGTCTCTCTCTGCTCTCTCTGTCTCTGTCTCTCCCCTCTCTCTCATCTCTCTCTCTCTCTCTCTCTCTCTCTCTCTCTCTCTCTGCCCTCTCTCTCTCTCTCTCTCTGCCTCTCTCTCTGTCTATCTGTCTCTCTCTGTCTCTCTCTCTCTCTCTCTCTCTCTCTCTCTCTCTCTGCTCTCTCTCTCTCTCTCTCTCTCTCTCTCTCTCTCTCTCTCTCTCTCTCTCTCTCTCTCTCTCTCTCTCTCTCTCTCTCTCTCTCTCTCTCTCTCTCTCTCTCTCTCTCTCTCTCTCTCTCTCTCTCTCTCTCTCTCTCTCTCTCTCTCTCTCTCTCTCTCTCTCTCTCTCTCTCTCTCTCTCTCTCTCTCTCTCTCTCTCTCTCTCTCTCTCTCTCTCTCTCTCTCTCTCTCTCTCTCTCTCTCTCTCTCTCTCTCTCTCTCTCTCTCTCTCTCTCTCTCTCTCTCTCTCTCTCTCTCTCTCTCTCTCTCTCTCTCTCTCTCTCTCTCTCTCTCTCTCTCTGTCTCTCTCTCTGTCTCTGTCTCTCTCTCTCTCTCTCTCTCTCTCTCTCTCTCTCTCTCTCTCTCTCTGCCTCTATCTCTCTCTCTCTCTCTGCCTCTCTCTCTCTTCTTCTCTGTCTCTCTCTCTGTCTCCTCTCTCTCTCTCTCTCTCTCTCTCTCTCTCTCTCTCTCTCTCTCTCTCTCTCTCTCTCTCTCTCTCTCTCTCTCTCTCTCTCTCTCTCTCTCTCTCTCTCTGCCTCTATCACTTCAATTCAATTCAATTCAATAGACTTTATTGACATGGCAAGTAAAATTACTTACATTTTCAAAGTATAGATATAACAAAAATGGTGGGACCAACAGCAATAATAATAATAGTAGTAGTGGAAATGGGATTACCATTAACAGCAACTACAACAACAATATTAATGAGAATAACAATACATTAAAGCAATAGTAGTCGACCAATCTCAACATGACTGAGAAGACACATTACATGCTACAGGGCGGCAGGTAGCTTAGTGGGTAAGAGCGTTGTGCCAGTAACCGAAAGGTCTCTTGTTCTAATCCCCGAGCCGACTAGGTGAAAAATCTGTTGATGTGCCCTTAAGCAAGGCACTTAACCCTAGTTGCTCTGGATAAGAGCGTCTGCTAAATGATGTAAATGTAATGCTATGAAAGCCAAAACAAAACAGGAAATATTATTACTTTTCACTGGCTGTCCCTCAGGTTGTGGCAGGAGGACACATATTTGGCTGCCAAAATTGCACATTTTGGCTTTTCACCCAATAAATATTTGATTTTTTCTTCCTCTTTTATAGTTTCAAATTCTTTGTACTGAATGATAATTTTGGGAAAGAAAGATTCTCTTAGGTCTGAGTATTTGTCACAGTGTAATAGGAAATGCAGCTCTGTCTCTACCTCTCCCCGGGGGCAGAGTGAGCACAGCCTGTCCTCTCTGGGCAGCCAGGTTTGCCAGTGACGACCAGTCTCTATAGCCAGACTGTGCTCACTGAGTCTGTACCTAGTCAGTGTTTTTCTCAGTTTTCTATCAGTCATAGTGGTCAGATAGTCTGCCACCATGTACTGTCTGTTTAGAGTCAAATAGCATTGATGTTTACTTTGATTTTTTGTGGTGTCTTTCCAATAGGTGATATATTTTTCTTTTTGCTTTGTGATGATTTGGTTGGGCCAGATTTTCGGAGTGCTGTCCTGAGGCTCTATGAGGTTGGTTTTGGTTAGTGAACTGAGCCTCAGAACCAGCTGGCTGAGGGGACTCTTCTCTTGTTTCATCTCTTGATATAGTAGAGCTGTGTGATGGAATGTTTTGGGGTCACTTGTTTTTAGATGGTTGTAAAATTTGATGGCTCTTTTTTCTATTCGAATAAGGAGGGGGTATTGGCCCAATTCTGCTCTACATGCGATATTTGGAGTTTTTCTTTGCACTTGCAATACAGTCTTGCAAAACTCTGCATGCAGTATTTCGATTGGATGTTTGTCCCATTTGGTAAATTCAGTATTAGAGAGCGGACCCCATACTTCGCTGCCATATAGAGCAATTGGTTCTATAACTGATTGGAAAATTTTGAGCCAGATTCTAATTGGAATTTCGATTTTAATATTCCTTTTAATGGCATAGAATGCTCTTCTTGCTTTGTCTCTCAGCTCATTCACAGCCATGTGAAAGCTACCTGTGTTGCTGATATTTAGTCCTAGATACGTGTAATTTTTGGTGTGTTCTAATAGAACTGTGTCCAACTAGAATTTATATTTGTCATCCTGATTTCCGGACCTTTTTTGGAATATCATTATTGTTAGAGCCGATTTGGGCATATTTTGTATAAAAGACTGAACATACTGAGCTCCATGTACATTTGTGTAAATATATTAAATATTAATGTATATGATGAAATATTAGGTACGTACCTTTATGATTTATTTACCGGATTGAGATATATTCATTTGTTATTAGTGTAACTCAGTTTTTGGCCCCCCCTCTTGCCCATTCATTGTACTGTGTTAATTGTGTTAGTATAAAGGCAGGAAGTTGGGCCTTCGGGGGAGGAGTCCTTGCTAGATGCGGGAGCGGTATAGTTTTTGACCATATAGACATACAGACAGACAGGTCATATTATATTATGTATTTGCATTTCAAGTAATCTCTGCTTTAAGTTGATTGGAGAATACCTTTTTGTTAGATAAGAAGAATAAACATTTTTTGTTGCACTATATCCCTGGATCTCATTGAATGTTTGGCCGTTTGGAAACGTTGAGTGCGTCCGAAACAACCCCGCTTCAGGCTAGGGCAGTGGCTATGGTAAAGAGGAAAGGAAGCCACTACAATCAAGTCAAAAAACTCCGTGAAGGATTACTACCGGAAGGAAATTTCCGGTTCGGACACACGCTGGATTTTGTTCTATTTGTAATTGCATTCGGACCATAAGGACAGCTCGCTTGGAAGGATTTGAACTCCTAGATTTCGCCAGCCGTGAGTAACCACTGCGAATGAATGAGCTGCCCTGTTCAAGGCGATCGTTTGATCATGCATATTATGGAAGCGCAAATGTGCTTATAATTGGAATGTTTGATAAACTTGGGAATGGAATTCAAAATACAGCGCTGTGAAAACAATTAAGAAGTTTAAGTTTGGGAAACACAGATCCTATGCACAATGTAGCCTAATCATATATCTAATATTTGGCCTAACGTGGAAATGCAATCCATCAACGCAACGAATGCAACTTAAGGATCTAAAGATACTGCGTGTTAAAACTTCATTAAAGGGACAAAACCTCAACGGGATGAAATGTTTAAAACGCATCTAAAATGCCAAACTTGCACATGTGCAATTCAAAATGGGTCAATATGCTGAAATGGATGACTGTGTTTTTAAAGATTAAAGGAGGTCTAAAGGGGCATTACGTTTAACAATCAAACCAACAACCGTGTCATTGTAAATTGAGTGAACTAAAAGTGAATGATGGAGGAGGAAATCCCAAATAAGACTCCACTGGAGAGGGCAGAGGAGCATCTAAATTCACTCTATGCAGTCCGGAGAGGCAAACTTGGAGTGTGTACACGCAAAATGAATGAAATAAAAGTCCTTCTTGTCGATGGAGGAAACATTGCAACTGTGAATGAGAGTCTTGAAGCATTTGATGCTGTGCTCAATGACTTTAAGAAGGCTCATGAATCTGTGCTAGAGCTGGTCACAGAGGAGGAACAGGAACAGGAGAGCATTAACTATTATCAACCAAGAATGAGAACTTATGAACATTTCCTGAAAGAGGTGGAAATATGGAAAAAGGCTGAAGTTGAGCCACAAACGCTCATTGAACCACATGACAGCATTTCCAATGTGTCAAAAATATCAAGTAAAACTAAGTATTCTAAGACTGCTTCCTCAGTGTCCTCTGAACGCCTTAAAGCCGAGGCAGAACGAGCAGCTCTACTAGCTCGCCAAGCATCATTACAAGACAAGCATGCATTGGAACTGGAGAAAGCTCAACTGAATGTTAGGATGGAAAAAATGGCACTGGAAACGGACATAGCAGCATATAATGCCAAACTGAAGGTCCTGGAGAGTACCGAGTCAACTTCTCAATCCCATTCTGTGGCAGCCCATTTACTAAGCCAAGAAGATGGAATGAACTCTTATTTTGAGAAACAGGAACCAGAGGTCTATGTGGAACCTGAACCATCACCTGTTGAGTTTGCTGCATTAGGTGCAGTTCCAAAGACCCCACTACAAAGAGTTTTACAACAACCGACCACAAAGCCATCAAACCCTATTCCGAAAACAGTCGTAAACCACACTCTTCAGCAGCCAACAGCAAGGTCTAGCAATCGACACAGAATCAACACTGCGGGTATCAGCCATAATACCAGCCATGATAACCTCTCTACTGTCATGCAAAGGCAGAATGAAATTGCTGACCTCCTTGTACTACAGCACAAACAAGCCACACTCCCTGTTAGGGAGATACCTATGTTTGACGGTGATCCTCTAAACTTTAGGCCATTCATGCGTGCATTTGAGCATGGTATAGAAGATAAGACAAGCAGTCACCAGGATAGGCTCTATTACCTGGAACAATACACCTCTGGTCAGCCCAAGGATCTGGTCCGTAGTTGTCTGCATATGGAAGCCAGAAGAGGCTATGCAGTAGCTAAGAGGTTGTTAAAGGAACACTTTGGCAATGAAATCAAAGTCACCACTGCTTACATGGAAAAGGCTTGGAACTGGACAAACATCAAACCCGATGATGGAAAGGGACTGGGTGGTTATGCACTCTATCTAAGAGGTTGCTGTAATGCTATGCAAGACCTACAGAACATGGAAGAGCTTAATCTTCCCTCCAACATAAAGCTGATCATGTCAAAACTTCCCTACAAACTAAGGGAAAAATGGAGGTCTATGGCATGTGATATTTTAGAGAGAAGTCACCAGAGGGCCCAGTTCAGTGACCTGGTAACGTTCATGGAAAAACAGGCCAAAATACTGCAGGATCCGTTGTATGGAGATATTCAAGATCCCCTGTACAACAAAAGGTTTTTAAAACCCAAAACAGAAGCTGACTTTAAACAGCAGTTCAAGTCCAAGAGTAGGGGAAGCAGCTTTGCCACTACAGTAGCTGTAGTGGCAGATTGTGACTCTGAAAAACCTTTAAAAGAACAAACATTCAAAGTAAAGAGACCAGGCACCTACCCTTCTGATGCTCCCAGTATCTCATGTATATTTTGTGCTGGTGCGCATTTATTGGTCGACTGCCAACAGGTGAAGGCACAGCCACATGAATTCAAGGTTGAGTTTCTGAGATCAAAAGGCCTTTGTTTTGGCTGTTTGATGAGAGGACACTTAAGCAGAGAATGTAAAAGAAGGATGACCTGTCAGAGCTGTCAAAGAAAGCACCCCACTATCCTGCACATTGAAGGAAGAGAGATATTTAGATCTCAAAAGGCAGATATGAGTGGTGTAGCAGTAAAGCGGGAGGAGACTGTCAGCAGTGTTCTTGTTTCACTGGAAGCTGGTGAAGATACCGGGGCCGGTACAGATTGTGCACTTGCAATTGTGCCAGTTCAAGTAAAGGTGGCAAATGGAAGCAAGTCTGTGTTAACCTATGCGTTTCTCGATTCTGGTAGCTCAGCAACATTTTGTACGGAGAGACTCATGAGGCAGTTGCAAGCTAAAGGCAGTGTGACTGAAATTCTGCTACGCACAATGGGGCAGGAGAGTCCTACCAAGAGCTTTGAGATATCTGGATTAGAGATTGGCAATGTGGAAGGCGACACATTTCTTGCATTACCAAAGGTCTACACCCAACATAAGATCCCAGTGACAAGAGAGAACATTCCCACTCAGAAAGAGCTTAAAAGGTGGCCATACCTGAAAGAGGTTCAGTTGAAGGAGATTGATGCTGACGTCGAACTTCTGATTGGCGTAAATGCTCCAAAGGCAATGGAACCCTGGCAAATCATAAATAGCCAAGGCAACGGACCGTATGCAGTGAAAACCCTCTTTGGATGGGTGATGAATGGTCCTCTCAACAGTTGTACCATGGCAGAAGAATCCGGGCGTCCTACGGTGATGGCCAATCGTATCTCAATGGCCGACCTGGGGGTTCTTCTTGTAAATCAGTGCAACCATGACTTCCCTAAGAGAGAGTATGAAGAGAAAAGTGAGATGTCAGCTGAGGATCGTAGGTTTATGGAGATAGTATCAAGCTCCATAACCCTCAAAGACCATCACTACTACTTACCGTTGCCCTTTCGCAACAAAGATGTAGTCCTGCCAAACAACCGTGACATGGCAAAGCAGCGGGCTCTAAATATTATCAGGAAGTTCAAGAAGGACAAAGGTTACGCTGCAGAGTACAAAGGCTTCATGGAAGAGATGATAACAAAAGGTTACGCCGAGAAGGTACCACAAGAACAGCTCCTCAGAGAGAAAGGCAAGGTATGGTACATACCACACCATGGCGTTCACCATAAGCGCAAAGGAACGATACGAGTGGTGTTTGACTGTTCATCATCCTATAAAGGTACATCTCTTAACAGTGAACTCCTTCAAGGCCCTGACCTGGCAAACACGCTTATAGGAGTCTTGCTAAGATTTCGGCAAGAGCACATTGCCATGATGGCAGACATCGAAGGAATGTTCCATCAAGTACGTGTCCATGAAGATGACTTAGACTTCCTGCGATTCCTATGGTGGCCGGATGGTGATACTAACAAAAGATTGGAGGAGTACAGAATGACAGTACATCTTTTCGGTGCTATATCCTCTCCAAGTTGTGCAAACTTTGCACTGCGAAAGACTGCAGAAGACAACTGTGAGGGGGTACGATGAAGAGGTGATTCAAACAGTCAAGTCCAACTTCTATGTTGATGACTGCCTCAAGTCAGTGGCCACAGAAGAACAAGCCATAGCTCTCACAAGAAACCTCAGGGATGTGTGCTCTCAAGGTGGGTTCAAATTGACCAAGTGGGTCAGCAACAGCCGCACTGTACTAGCTTCTATCCCTGATGAACACAAAGCCAAGCAGATAAAAGAACTGGACCTGGACAGAGAAAAGCTGCCTGTTGAAAGAGCACTTGGAATCCGATGGAACATTGAAAGGGATGTGTTTAACTTCCAGGTCACTGTCAAGAACAGACCCCTTACAAGAAGAGGTATTCTCTCAACTGTCAGCTCTATTTATGATCCATTAGGTTTCCTCGCCCCATTCGTATTAAAGGCAAAGCAAATTCTTCAAGTGCTCTGCAAGCTAAAGTGTGGATGGGACGGAGTCATCCCTGAAGAACACTCTATTTCATGGAAGAGATGGCTCTCAGAGCTGGACCAGCTCTCCAGATTCCAGATCAACAGGTGTATGATGCCGGAGAACTTTGGTCAAATCAAGACCGCACAGCTGCATCACTTCGGTGATGCAAGTGAACAAGGTTATGGCACGGCAAGCTACCTTAGGTTCACAAACGTTATGGAAAAGGTCCACATCGCATTCATACTGGGGAAATCAAGGGTGACTCCACTCAAGCAGATGACGATCCCCAGACTGGAACTTGCTGCAGCAACATTGGCAGTGCGAGTGGACAGGATGTTAAGGTTGGAGCTCCAGATTGAACTTGAGGAGTCAACTTTCTGGACAGACAGCCAGTCGGTGCTAAAATACATCCGCAACGATACCAAGAGATTCCATACTTTTGTGGCTAATAGGGTTGCTATGATCCGTGACCTATCGAAAGCAAAACAGTGGAGGTATTTGAACTCCAAACACAACCCAGCCGATGATGCCTCAAGAGGATTACATGTTGAAACTTTCCTGAACTCAAAGAGATGGCGCAAAGGACCAGAATTCCTGGAGAAAACAGAAACACAATGGCCGAAAGTCCCCGAGGAGCTTGGCTCCATCCCTCCAGATGATCCAGAGGTGAGAAAAGACGTCATCGTAAACAGTACATGTGTGGAAGAAAAGAGTCCGACCAGCAAACTGATTGAGTACTATTCAACATGGAACAGCTTGAAGAAAGCAGTTGCCTGGATGCTGAAACTGAAGAGACTTCTACTACAGTTAAGCCAGAAAAGGAAAGTTCTCACCCAAACTGATCCAGGATCAGATCAGAGTCTGACAAACTCACTGAAGGAACAAATTGACAAGTTCAAACTGACGTTTGGAAAAGAAAGTCTGTCTGTAGATGACCTAGATGAAGCAGAAAAGGTCATCATTCGATTTGAGCAACGACAGCACTTTAAACAAGAAATTGCACTAGTTGTAAAAGGAAAACAATGTGCCAAGAGAAGCGGCTCAATCTGTAAGCTTGATACAATAGTTGACAATGGCATTCTGAGAGTAGGAGGAAGGTTAAGCAAAGCTGCTATGCCTACGGAACTAAAGAATCCTATGATCCTGCCCAAAGACTCCTACATCTCCAGACTGATCTTACTCCCACATCCATGAGCAGGTTGGCCACTCTGGGAGAGGTCACATGCTTTCTAGACTTCGCCAGCGATATTGGATACCCTGTGCCAACTCCTTAGCAAGGAAGATCCTTAAGAGCTGTGTCTTCTGCAGGCGGATGCAAGCTAGAGCTGGGGAACAGAAGATGGCTGACCTTCCACAAGATCGGGTAGCACCTGATTTGCCGCCTTTCACCCATGTGGGCATAGATTACTTTGGCCCCATAGAGGTGAAGCGAGGCCGCGTTCATGTGAAGCGGTATGGTGTGATCTTTACTTGCCTTGTGAGTCGAGCTGTCCATCTAGAAGTTGCTAGTTATCTGGATACTGATTCCTGCATCAATGCCCTGCGCAGGTTCATCTGTCGAAGGGGCCCAGTAACAAGTATCAGAACAGACAATGGCACCAACTTTGTTGGAACACACAGAGAGCTAGGAGAAGCTCTGAAAGAGCTGGATCACAACAAGATTCCAAAATAAATTACTGAAGGAAGGGAGTGACATGGTCATTCAACCCTCCCTCTGGAGCCCACCATGGGGGTATGGGAGAGGTTGATCCGACTGGTGAAAAAAGATCCTCTATTCAGTCCTTAAAGAGCAAGTACTGGATGATGAGGCTTTGCAGACAGCCTTGTGTGAAGTTGAGGCGATTATGAACGACAGACCAATCACTACTGTAACAAATGACCCTAACGATCTAGAACCCCTGACTCCGAACCATCTGCTTCATCTGAAAGCAAAGCCAGTCCTGCCACCAGGACTATTCCAGAGAAGTGACCTATACTCACGAAGGAGATGGAAGCAAGTACAATATATCACTGACCTCTTCTGGAAGAGATGGATCAGGAGTATCTTCCACTTATGCAGGAGCGGAACAAGTGGAACAAAACTAAGAGAAACTTCAGTCCTGGTGACCTTGTGGTCATCAGTCGATGACACCGCCCCAAGGAACTCTTGGCTAATGGGGCGTGTGGTGAAGGCTTTGCCAGGGGCCAAAGGTCTTGTCCGGAGCGTCATGGTTAAGACTAAGACCAATATCCTACAGAGACCTATCAATAAACTCTGTCTGCTCCTTGAGGCGACGAAGTGAGACACACACACACACAGTGCTCCATCTTTGAATCACGTGCACCCCTGATTCGTTGATGTCGTACTCTTACATTCTTTGATGTCATACATTTTGTGGACGTCAAACTCTTGACATTTTTTGGAAGTTGAACACCTTTACACTTCAACTCAGACTGAGATCTATGGACTATTTTCCTATATGGCACCTTGTATATAGCTATGAACTGTAATGGTGCTCTGGTATAGAATGTTTTTGTATTGGCTCTACGTTTGAATATTAAGTAATTGTTGTGCATTCAGTGCAGTCAACAATTAGGGGCGGTATGTTAGAGCCGATTTGGGCATATTTTGTATAAAAGACTGAACATACTGAGCTCCATGTACATTTGTGTAAATATATTAAATATTAATGTATATGATGAAATATTAGGTACGTACCTTTATGATTTATTTACCGGATTGAGATATATTCATTTGTTATTAGTGTAACTCAGTTTTTGGCCCCCCCTCTTGCCCATTCATTGTACTGTGTTAATTGTGTTAGTATAAAGGCAGGAAGTTGGGCCTTCGGGGGGGGGGAGTCCTTGCTAGATGCGGGAGCGGTATAGTTTTTTGACCATATAGACATACAGAAATACAGACAGACAGGTCATATTATATTATGTATTTGCATTTCAAGTAATCTCTGCTTTAAGTTGATTGGAGAATACCTTTTTGTTAGATAAGAAGAATAAACATTTTTTGTTGCACTATATCCCTGGATCTCATTGAATGTTTGGCCGTTTGGAAACGTTGAGTGTGGACTGTATGCGTCCGAAACAACCCCGCTTCAGGCTAGGGCAGTGGCTATGGTAAAGAGGAAAGGAAGCCACTACAATTATATTCGTTTTTTTTTGATTAACGGTCAGGGCCCAGGTCTGACAGAATCTGTGCAGATGATCTAGATGCTGCTGTAACCCCTCCATAGTGGGAGACAGTAGCACCAGGTCATCTGCGTACAGCAGACACTTGATTTCAGTGTTGTGTAGGGTGAGACCAGGTGCTGCCGATTCTTCTAATGTTTTTGCCAATTCGTTAATGTAGATGTTAAATAGTGTTGGACTTATTGGGCAGCCCTGTTTCACTCCACGTCCCTGAGAGAAGAAGTCTGTTTGCTTGTTGCCGATTTTAATCACACATTTGTTTTTAGTGTACATTGATTTAATAACATCATATGTTTTCCCTCCAATACCACTTTCTATTAGTTTGTAAAAAAGACCTTCGTGCCAAATTGAATCAAATGCTTTCTTGAAGTCTACAAAACACGAGTAGATTTTGCCTTTGTTTTGATTTACTTGTTTGTCAATTAGAGTCTGGAGGGTGTAAATGTGGTCTGTTGTACGATAATTTTTTACAAATCCAATCTGGCTTCTGCTTAGGACGTTGTTTTCATTAAGGAAATTTGTTTGTTTGTGATACTGCAGAGAATTTTCCCCAAGTTGCTGTTAACGCAAATTCCTCTGTAATTATTTGGGTCAAATTTGTCTCCATTTTTATAAATTGGTGTGATCAATCCTTGGTTCCAAATATCGGGGAAAATACCTGCAGTTAGGATAATGTTGAAGAGTTTGAGTATAGCCAATTTGAATTTGTGGTCTGTATATTTGATCATTTCATTTAAAATACCATCAGCACCACAGGCCTTTTTGGGTTGGAGAGTGCAAAGTTTTTCCAATAATTATTGTTCTGTAATTGGGGTATCCACAGGATTCTGATAGTCTTTGACTGCTGATTCAAGGATTTGTAATTTTTCTTGTATATCTTGTTGTTCTGGGCTCTTTGTTATATTGCTGTAGAGGTTTGCAAAGTGATTTCTCCACATATCCCCATTTTGGATAGCCAATTCCTCATGATGAGGTTTGTTTAATTTATTCAAATTCTCCCAGAAGTGGTTTGATTCTATGGATTCCTCAATCACATCCAGCTGATTTCTAATGTGCTGTTCCTTTTTTGTTCTTAGGGTGTGTTTGTATTGCTTCAGTGTTTCCCCATATTGAAGACGTATATTTTTGGTGTCTCCTGAGTGGCGCAGTGGTCTAAGGCACTGCATCGCAGTGCTAGCTGTGCCACTAGAGATCCTGGTTTGAATCCAGGCCCGGCCGCGACCGGGAGACTCATGGGCAGCGCACAGTTGTCCAGGGTAGGGGAGGGAATGGCCGGCAGGGATGTAGCTCAGTTGATAGAGCATGGCGTTTGCAACGCCAGGGTTGTGGGTTCGATTCCCACGGGGGACCAGTATGAAAAAATATATATATATGTATTCACTAACTGTAAGTCGCTCTGGATAAGAGTGTCTGCTAAATGACTAAAATGTAAATGTTGTCTGGGTCTCTGTGTTTATGATTAGATATATTTCTCAATGACTTTCTTAGATTTTTGCAATCATTATCAAACCATTTTTCATGATCTATTATTTTTGGTTTGCTCTTATGTTTCTTAAGATTAGCCAAGGAGGCTAATTTGTCAAATATAAAGTTTATGTTCCAAACGGCCAAATGTATACCTTCATTGGTGTAGGAGAATGTTAATGCTAAAAAGTTGTCCAGGAGAGATTGTATTTCTTGGCTACTAATTGCTTTTTGGTAGATTTCTGTACTGTTTGCACTCCATCTATATGTCTGTTTAGTACCATGTAATTTATTGGGCCGTGATGCTTCATGGTTGGGTTCTGCTCTTTTCAGGTACACTGTGATTGTATGTGGTCAGAGAGAGGTGTTAGTGGGGTGACTGTGAAGGTTCTGAGAGACTCTGGGTTTAGGTCTGTGATGAAGTAGTCTACAGTACTGCTGCCAAGGGATGAGCTGTAGGTGTACCTACCAAAAGAGTCCCCTCTTAACCTACCATTGACTATGTACAGACCCAGTGTTCGACAGAGCTTCAGGAGCTGTACTCCATTTTTGTTTTTCACTTTGTCATAGTTGTTTCTAGGGAAAGGTTGTTGCTTCCCAGTAGGTGTTTGTCCCCATGACTGTTAATAGTGTCTAGTTCTTCTGCTGTTCTAGCATTCAGGTCTCCACAGACCAGCACAGTGCCTTGGGCCTGAAAGTGACTAATCTCCCCCTCTAGAATGGAGAAAATCTCTTCATTGAAGTAGGGTGACTCTGAGGGGGAATGTATGTGGCACAGAGGAAGACGTTGTTATCTGTTAAGATAGCCTCCTTGTTGATTTTTAGCCAGATAAAGAATTCTCCTGTTTTGATCAATTCGATTGAATTAGTTAGTTCAGATTTATACCATATTAGCATTCCCCCTGAGTCTCTGCCCTGTGTGATTCCTTTTAATTTGGTGGATGGTACGATTATCTCCCTATAACCTAGTGGACAGCCAGTGGAAACATCACCTCTGCACCATGTTTCCTGTAGTACTACAATATCAACATCATCAATTTCTTTAAGGAAGTCTGGGTTTCTGCTCTTTAGCCCAAAAGCAGAGGACTTCAAGCCTTGTAAATTCCAACATGCAACGTAAAAAGACTTCATAACTGTTTTTTCTTTACATTCAAAATGAGATAAACACTCACAATCCAACAAGAACTATTAAAATAGGATTTTTCAATTAAGGTAAACTCTTATTATGCAAATGTGATTTGTTTATCATTTAAGATAGTATTTGTGTCATGCCACTTGGGTGGATGTAGTGTGAGGATGGTGGAGTTCTTGTGCTCATCTTACCATGACCCTCAGCCTATCACATGTCAGCATAGTAGATTCAGCATTTGTTTGATGTCACTAATTTCGTTGGTGGGAGCTGGACCAGTTGCTCCTCTCACAGCTTGTGCATAGCTCTGTCTGCCGGGCTGTGGCTCCTCCAGGTGTGGGTCTGTGGTGGGGGGGAGGGGGGTGTTAGGCCTCGTCTGGGTGGGTCTGAAGCTGGGCTGGGGTGGTCTGTGCTGCGCTGGATGTGGTGGGCATTGAGGTTGGTGGTGCTGTGGCCGTGGCTGGGGGGTCCAGGGTACTGGTCCGGGGTGTTGTCTCGTGATCTCGGTGGAGTGGAGATTGCTCCGCTGTTCCTGGGTGGAGAGGTCGGGATGCGGTTTAAAGCGACGTCCTTGAGAGTCTTAGCAAGGATGGGGACTGTCTCCCTGTGCAGGTGAACATGGTCATAGAGACAGTCCAGATCGAGGGTGGGATGGTGGGCCAGGTGTACATTGGGTCGCAGGGCACAGTCCCGTGAGAGGCTGGCGTTTATTCTTTGGATTGTGGCAGGGTGGAAGTCCTTCCCCTGTAGAAGGGTTGACACCACGATCCTTGAGTTGGGGAAGATTGCGGAGGCCTTCTCAATCACTCCCCGTAGTGAAGTCGCCACCCTCTCCTGCTGAGCACGCAGGTCGTTGCTTCCGGTGTGTATGATTATGTGGCTTGGCGACCCAAGCTGGGCCTTATCAAGCAGCGCCATGGCACTCTGCGTTGTTGGGCACCACACCTTTCTCGTTTTGTGTCTAGGGAAAAGTTTATTCTCCTGAACAAACTTCCCATTTGAGTCCATCAACAGGACAATCTCAGGCAGTGTTTCTTCTGGACTGGAGGGGGTAGAGTTGGGGCTGGTGGGTGTTGGGGCTGGGGTGTGGCTGGTCTGTGCCGGTGCCGCTGTCAGTGGGAGGCTGTTCTGGGGGCTGGGGGGGAGGCATGCAGCCGGCAGGGCTGGGGAGGCCTGGCTGGTTGAGGTGGGCTCCTCTGCTGTGTGATGGCAGGTCATAGAGTGGTGATCTAGCTGCTCCTGCAGCCTGTCCTCTGTTCTCTTTCTCTCCTGCAGCTCCTCTCTTAGTGTGGTCAGCTCGTTATTACTGCTCTGCCTGTCTTTTTGGAGCTCTCTCACCTCCTTTGTTAGATCAGCCAGCTCTCTCTTGAGTCCGTCTCTCTCTTGCTGAACTTCTTTCAGCTGTGTTGCAAGGCTGCTGTCCTGCTCTGTCCGCACCTTGGTTAGGAGCTCCTCTAAGGTGTGGATGTCTGGTTGCTGTTTGCTCACACTCTCCCTGAGCAGGACCACCTCTCCCTCCAGTGTGGTGAACTGATCCCTCATGGCAGCCATGGTGGTGAGGAGGGCCTGAGCCTGCTCTGCACTGTGGCGTGTCCTCCACTATGGTGGGAAGAGAGGTGCTGGATGTGCCTTTTTGGGTGGGGATAGTGGGGGTGAGGGTGGTGCTGGTGGAGTTTGTCTTGTGGGAGGGCATGTCACTGGTGGTGTCCTTCTCTCTCTCTGCTCTCTCCTTAATGGTCTGAAAGTCTGTTTCAAACAGCCTAAGGTTACCTTGCACCATGACAGTCCCAGTCTTGTAGAGGTTGATTGTTATCATGGTGCTGTCAGGGTCATCTGTCTCTTTCACTTTCAGCTTCCACCCATTACAGATTCCCTCTTTCTTTACGGATGGGTAGTGAGAGCAGACTGCTGAGCGCCATTCATTTGGCTGGTCAGTGAGAAAGATGAGATTACTCACATCACCGTTTTTGTAGAGGTCTGTGAAAAGGGTTTCTGGCCTCCCCTTTAGTAGATTCTGTTTAAAAGCTTTCCTTGTTGTGTCATTTTTGGCCTCTGGAGGGTAGAGAAAGGACTCAGCGCTGAGGGGGAGTGGGGACATGGTGCCTGTGGGCTCTATCTCTATCTCTCTCTCTCTCTCTCTCTCTCTCTCTCTCTCTCTCTCTCTCTGTCTATCTGTCTCTCTCTGCCTCTATCTGTCTCTGTCTCTGTCTCTGTCTCTCTCTCTCTCTCTCTCTCTCTCTCTCTCTCTCTCTCTCTGCCTCTCCCTCTTTCTCTCTCTCTCTCTCTCTCTCTCTCTCTCTGCTCTCTCTCTCTCTCTCTCTCCTCTCTCTCTCTCTCTCTCTCTCTCTCTCTCTCTCTCTCTCTCTCTTATCTGTCTCTCTCTGCCTCTATCTGTCTCTGCACCTCTCTCTCTCTCTGCCTCTATCTCTCTCTCTCTCTCTCTCTCTCTGCCTCTATCTCTCTCTCTCTCTCTCTCTGTCTATCTGTCTCTCTCTGCCTCTATCTGTCTCTGCATCTCTCTCTCTCTCTCTCTCTCTGCCTCTATCTCTCTCTCTCTCTCTCTCTTTCACTCTCTCTGTCTCTGCCTCTATCTGTCTCTCTCTCTCTCTCTCTCTCTCTCTCTCTCTCTCTCTCTCTCTCTCTCTCTCTCTCTCTCTCTCTCTCTCTCTCTCTCTCTCTCTCTCTCTCTCTCTCTCTCTCTCTCTCTCTGCCTCTATCTGTCTCTGCATCTCTCTCTCTCTCTCTCTCTGCCTCTATCTCTCTCTCTCTCTCTCTCTTTCCTCTCTTCTGTCTCTCTCTCTCTCTCTCTCTCTCTCTCTCTCTCTCTCTCTGTCTCTCTCTGTCTCTCTCTCTCTCTCTCTCTCTCTCTCTCTTTCACTCTCTCTGTCTACCTGTCTCTGTCTCTCTCTCTCTCTCTACCACCCATTTTATTCAGTCAGCATCCCTTTTCTCTCTCATCCTTCACCACAGTTGAATGGGTCTGCAAATGTGCATTGATGAGAAGGACAATGTCTGACTCAGGTTTTCTAAGGATCAGTCTTCCTACAGGATCAATGGGTACTTGAAACTGCTTTTGTAAGTGTATGGTAAACCAGCCTTAACTAAGACATATTGATGAGATTTAAAACATTCATGATAAATGCATGCAGTAGAGACAATAAGAAAGATGGTATTGCGCAGCGTTATATTATATTGCATATTATTTCCTTTCAGGGACTGAAGATATAGCTACCGGTTTTTAATTCATGAGGCAAATGACCTCGTGTCTCTTTGTTTTGCATTGTTTTATGAGTTTTATAATTACATTTCTCCTCATGCTTCATGCTAATGCAATTTAACTGCATCACAAGACGTAGTTGAAAGCATTCATCTACTGCACTGAGTGGTGTGGGATTAAATGAAGGGGATGACATGATGTCCCAAAGACTGTTTCAATATGCAACCTGTGCTCCCTGATGGGAATTGTAATGATGTTGGTGAAAAGACCAGCAGAATAACTCCAAGGGTGGCCAATTCTTTTCAAAATGCCTTTTTTATACAACCTGTCAGGTAGAGGGGGGGAAATTATCATACAGTATCTATCCTCCTCCTCCTCTTCCTCCTCCTCCTCCTTCACCTCCTCCTGTTCCCTCTCCTCCTCCTCCTCCTCCTTCCTCCTAATCCTCCTCCCTTTCCTCCTCCTCCTCCTCCTCCCTCTCCTCTCCTCCTCCTCCTCCTCCTTCCTCCTAATCCTCCTCCTTTTCCTCCTCCTCCTCCCTCTCCTCCTCCTCCTCCTCCCTCTTCTCCTTATCCTCCCTTCCTCCTTCTCCTCCTCCTCCTCCTCCTCCTCCTCCTCATCCCTCTCCTCCTCCTCCTTCCCTCCTCCTCCTCCTCCCTCTTCTCCTTATCCTCCCTCCCTCCTTCTCCTCCTCCTCCTCCTCCTCCTCATCCCTCTTCCTCCTCTTCCTCCTCCTTCTCCTCCTCCTCCTCCTCCTCCTCCTCATCCCTCTCCTCCTCCTCCTCCTTCTCCTTCCTCCTCCTCCTTCCCCTCTTCCTCCTCATCCTCCTCTTTGTGTGGAAGTTACTGTGTGTATACAGTAGGCATGTCTATACAGACTTTGGATCTTAATTTGACCAGTTTATCACAGCAGGAAAATAATCCTACAGTGACAGAAAATGTGAATTATTGTGTGGATTATAATTAATGGACATTTTTGTAAGGGCTGATAAAACATTTTTGGGCAAATCAAGTCTGATGGTATTGGATTTCCAAGTTCTCATATGGCATTTTAGAATTAAGATATATTTTTAAATGTTCATTAGAAGATGCGTGAATTGTATTTACCTGCATCTGTCCAGATTGTTATTAGTTTTTTTTGTATTTGTATTTATTGGTGATCCCCATTAGTTCCTGTCAAGGCAGCAACTACTCTTCCTGGGTTTATTATGGATCCCCATTAGTTCCTGTCAAGGCAGCAGCTACTCTTCCTGGGGTTTATTATGGATCCCCATTAGTTCCTGCCAAGGCAGCAGCTACTCTTCCTGGGGTTTATTATGGATCCCCATTAGTTCCTGCCAAGGCAGCAGCTACTCTTCCTGGGGTTTATTATGGATTATCTTTGGAGGGAGTTGAAAGTCCGTGTTGCCCAGCGACAGCCCCAAAACATCACTGCTCTAGAGGAGATCTGCATGGAGGAATGGGCCAAAATACCAGCAACAATGTGTGAAAACCTTGTGAAAACATACAGAAAACGTTTGACCTGTGTCATTGCCAACAAAGGGTATATAACAAAGTATTGAGAAACTTTTGTTATTGACCAAATACTTATTTTCCACCATAATTTGCAAATAAATTAATTAAAATTCCTACAATGTGATTTTCTGGATTTTTTTCTTCTCAATTTGTCTGTCATAGTTGACGTGTACCTATGATGAAAATTACAGGCCTCTCTCATCTTTTTAAGTGGGATAACTTGCACAATTGGTGGCTGACTAAATACTTTTTTCCCCCACTGTAGCAGGGGACGTAAATCCACAACACATAAAAAAAATTCAGCAGCAGATCATGATTGATAATATCTCAAGAGGCACTGAAGTCTAACAATACAGCTCCAACAGGTTTCTTGTTGTCAATTTATTTCAGCCAATCATCAGTGCCATACATGTTGAGTGCCCTTCACTATAACCATGCTGAAAGTCAACAAATTAACTGCAACCCAGAGTGCGAATTTCACCATGACATTCGGGGGGTCTTTAGACTAAAACATTTTTTATGGGTACAATAACAAAGACGGAATTTAAAACTGTAAAAATGAATTAAATGTGGCATCAAACCAACCAGTCATGATATTTTCATCTAATTGTCAAACAAATCACATAAGAAAGTAGGCCACCTGTGCATGTTTTTCCACGGCAAAATAATTCCAGCATCCAAACTGCGTGTCATTTGATGAATGGAAATAGACATCTGTTACACCGAAAAGTTCTTGACATTCAGAGATGGTCATTTAATCAGGCCTACGTGAATTGACGTCTTGCTGTCAAAATTGACCTTTTCTGTAGCCTGAAAAGTCACGACACCTGAAATGGGGCTGATATTGTCCCGAGAAAAATGGGACGGTCACCCTAACACACGTGGTCAACTTACTAGACTAGGCTACAATGTGTATTACCATGAACTTCAAATAGGCCAACCATTAGCCAGTGATGAAAGTGGTAAAAATAAATAGTGGGTAAACTCTGATTGGCGGTTGCGGTAAAATGAAAAAAACGCTCCTTTCAATGCATTTTTCTGAAAAAGGTAAAGGGCGTCTACCCTCTCAGCCGAACACACACAGAACAGGTAGCTTATATATATAATATATATAATATAATATAATATAATATAACCAATATAATAAATGAGTTGAATCAAAACATGTTTTACACCCTAGTTCATGCTTGGAGTCTTTACAGATCGTGTGATATAAAACACTACCTTTTTTTTCCTTAAATGAATGACATTTATGACAGTGTTATTTGTCATTATTAAGCATTTAACAATTGAATTAGAACATTAAACTTAAACCCTGTACGAATCATGGATCTTGGAGATCTCGGAAAATGCACTGTAGACCTAAGTGTAACTATGCCTAACTAACATTTCATTATGTTTCGCCTTGAAAACAGTTCTCATGTGCACAGAAATCCAGAATAATGTAAGCCTATACCATTTGCAAAATCAAATCCTTCTAATCAAACGTTGACCTCTTATAACCGAAAGAGTCATCTTATAGTTCTACTGTCATCACTTGTTGGATGGATTGGATGCGCATTGGTATCTACCTGTAGCCATCTGATTAGATGTTCAGGAGTCTTATGGCTTGAGGGTAGAAGCTGTTAAGAAGCCTTTTGGACCTAGACTTGGCGCTCCGGTACCGCTTGCCGTGCGGTAGCAGAGAGAGCAGTCTATGATTAGGGTGGCTGGAGTCTTTGGCAATTTTTATGGCCCTCCTCTGACACCGCCTGGTATAGAGGTCCTGGATGGCAGGAAGCTTGGCCCCAGTGATGTACTGGGCCGTACGCATTACCCTCTGTAGTGCCTTGCGGTCGGAGGCCGAGCAGTTGCCATACCAGGCAGTGATGCAACCAGTCAGGATGCTCTTGATGGTGCAGCTGTAGAACTTTTTGAGGATCTGAGGACCCATGCCAAATCTTTTCAGTCTCCTGAGGGGGAATAGGCGTTTGTCATGCCCTCTTCACGACTGTCTTGGTGTGTTTGGACCATGATAGTTTGTTGGTGTTGTCGACACCAAGGAACTTGAAGCTCTCAACCCGCTCCACCACAGCCCCGTCGATGAGAATGGGGGCGTGCTTGGTCCTCTTTTTCCTGTAGTCCACAATCATCTCCTATGTCTTGATCACGTTGAGGTAGAGGTTGTTATCCTGGCACCACACGGCCAGGTCTCTGACGTCCTCCCTATAGGCTGTCTAATCATTGTCGGTGATCAGGCCTACCACTGTTGTGTCGTCGGTGAACTTAATAATGGTGTTGGAGTCGTGCCTACCCATGCTGTCATGGGTGAACGGGGAGTACAGGAGGGGTCTGAGCACACACCCCTGAGGGGCCCCCGTGTTGAGGATCAGCATGGCAGATGAGTTGTTACCTACCCTTACCACCTGGGGGTGTCCCGTCAGGAAGTCCAGGATCCAGTTGCAGAGGGAGGTGTTTAGTCCCAGGGTCTTTAGCTTAGTGATGAGCTTTGAGGGCGCTATGGTGTTGAATGCTGAGCTGTAGTCAATGAATAGCATTCTCACGTAGGTGTTCCTTTTGTCCAGGTGGGAAAGGGCAGTGCAATAGAGATTGCATCATCTGTGGATCTGTTGGGGCGGTATGCAAATTGGAGTGGGTCTAGGGTTTCTGGGATAATGGTGTTCATGTGAGCCATGACCAGCCTTTCAAAGCACTTCATGGCTACAGACGTGAGTGCTACGGGTCTGTAGTCATTTAGGCAGGTTACCTTAGTGTTCTTGGGCACAGGGACTATGGTGGTCTGCTTGAAACATGTTGGTATTACAGACTCAGTCAGGGACAGGTTGAAAATGTCAGTGAAGACACTTGCCAGTTGGTCAGCACATGCTCGGAGTACATGTCCTGGTAATCCGTCTGGCACTGCGGCCTTGTGAATGTTGACCTGTTTAAAGGTCTTACTCACATTGGCTACGGAGAGCGTGAACACACAGTCGTCTTGAACAGCTGATGCTCTCATGCATGCTTCAGTGTTGCTTGCCTCGAAGCGAGCATAGAAGTAATTTATCTCGTCTGGTAGGCTCATGTAACTGGGCAGCTCGCGGCTGTGCTTCCCTTTGTAGTCTGTAATAGTTTGCAAGCCGTGCCACATCCGACAAGCGTCGGAGCCGGTGTAGTACGATTCAATCTTATAAGCGTCCGGCTCCTTGAAAGTGGCAGCTCTACCCTTTAGCTCAGTGCGGATGTTGCCTGTAATCCATGGCTTCTGGTTGGGGTATGTACTGTATGTACGGTCACTGTGGGGACGACGTCATCAATGCACCAGTGACTGATGTGGTGTACTCCTCAATGCCATCGGAAGAATCCCGGAACATATTCCAGTCTGTGCTAGCAAAACAGTCCTGTAGCTTATCATCTGTGTCATTTAACTATTTTTTATTGACCGAGTCACTGGTGCTTCCTGCTTTAGTTTTTGCTTGTAAGCAGGAATCAGGAGGATAGAATTATGGTCAGATTTGCCAAATGGAGGGCGAGGGAGAGCTTTGTACGCGTCTCTGTGTGTGGAGTAAAGGTGGTCTAGAGTTTTTTTCCCTCTGGTTGCACATTTAACATGCTGGTAGAAATGAGGTAAAACGTTTCGCTGCATTAAAGTCCCCAGCCACTAGGCACGCCTCTGGATGAGCGTTTTCCTGTTTGCTTATGGCCTTTGGCTCATTGAGTGTGGTCTTAGTGCCAGCATCGGTTTGTGGTGGTAAATAGACAGCTACGAAAAATATAGATGAAAACTCTCTTGGTAAATAGTGTGATCTAGAGCTTATCATGAGATACTCTACCTCAGGCGAGCAAAACCTCAAGACCTCGTGCACCAGCTGTTGTTAACAAATATACATAAACTGCCACCCCTTGTCTTACCAGAGGCTGCTGTTCTATCCTACCGATGTAGCGTATAACCCGCCAGCTGTATGTTATCCATGTCGTCGTTCAGCCACGACTCGGTGAAACATAAGATATTACCGTTTTTAATGTCCCGTTGGTAGGATATTCGTGATCGTAGCTCGTCTATTTTGTTATCCAATGATTGTACGTTGGATAATAGGACTGATGGTAGAGGCAGATTACCCACTCGCTGTCGGATCCTTACAAGGCACCCCGACCTTCGTCCCCGATATCGCTGTCTCTTTCGCCTGCGAATGACGGGGATTTGGGCTGATCATCAGCTGATCCAGGATCGAAAACAAATATTGATCGAAAATAAAGGTAAGTAAATGGTCTACTACTTCTGGTCACAGATGTCACGGAGAACACCAGTACCCATGCGCACCTGAAAAATATTTAAGCAATGAGTTAGCTGACTGTTACGGATACAGGTATCCTGTGTCTTTTTGTGTTTTTTCTCTCCTTCTGCCCTAATCACAGGTGTCCTGTATGTTCCTGATTGGTGGTCGTTGAGGTGTCTGCTGATTGCTAAGGTGGACCAATCAGTGAACATTCCTCTGCATTGCACCACCTGTTTCTCGTTTTTTCAATCACACATCCCATTGTATAAAAACCAGTCACTTGTGTTTGTTGTTAGAGAGAGACTATTTCCGTATGTGAGTATGGACACTGTGTTGTCCTGTTTTTGTTTACTCACTAAGTTGCTGGTTACTCTGTTTGGTAATCTTGTTAGACTACTTTTTAGTATGTGAGTAATGGATACTGTGATGTCCTGTGTTTAGAGTACTCATTAATTTGCTGGTTACTCTGTTTGGTAACTTTGTGTGTTTCTGGGAAAAGGGGAAGTTAAGCAAGCTGCCCTTGGGCATACATTTCCCGTAGAAAGAACTGTCTATAAACACTAGTTAGACCTGAGCGGACCACCCACTGTATTTTTGTATGAGTAGCAGTAGCCTAGCGGTTCTTGAGGCAGGCAAGATCAGTTTAGGGGTGTTTTACACTATTGTTTCATTTCTTGGGTCCTGCTCAGCCCTTTTTCCCAAACCTTTACCGTGTGTTCAGCAATAAACCTTTTATGTTTGACGGTAGTTTATGGTTGTCATGTAGTTTTTCGTTCTCACTGTTCCATGCCACACTTATAATTTGCATGAATTATGTTACGGGTCTCATGTCCATCACCCTAGACGTTTAAAGCCACGGGGTTCGTAACACTGACTGACAAAAGCAAAGAATGATAAATCAACGGATAAATCGAAAGGCATAGGCTATTTTTATCGAGGATGCATGGCAAACAAATGGGAAAAATGAGGAAGTACAAAGTACAAAGGAAAATCTATGCATACATTTTCCGACATTCAGCAGTACTGAGTGGACAACGCTACATGGAAATAAATGGTTTAAACCATGACAGAGAGGTGAGGGTGTTTGTTTGATTTGGAAAGTTTTTACCACTATAAAATATATTTACCACTACATTTTAAACAAATGGGAGAATGGTTAAATTATCATTATTTAGAGACCCCATCAAAGTTTAACTTTTGTTGCATTTAGGGGAGTTAACTTCTCATTCGGGGGAGCTGAGCACTCCCTGGATCCCCGAAACTCGCACCCTGCTGCAACCTTCAACCTTGTCAGTGACATTTAAATTTTTTCCCATAACACATGTCCCTTGCCAACAAACCTTCACATGTCCACTGATGTCAAACCCTTATGGAAAAACCACATGATTTCAAATGTGGAAAATCACGTGGTTTTTGGAACACTTCACATCGGCGTGAAACAGAAAAACGGTAAATACCCTTGCATGGTAATCTCCAAGCTGTGGAACTATCAGACCAAAGTCAACATTCAGAAGGCACAGGGGGGGAAAGGAGATCCAAATCCATAGCCAGTCCATTCGATTCGTCCAGGACCTGTCCTCTAGGCTGAGAAAAAAACGTCAGGAACCTCTCCAGCTCCTGGCTCATCCTCTCCACCTGCCCCTTTAGACTGAGACCGGTACCCGGAAGTGAGGCTGACCGTGACCCCCAGCTTCTCCATGAAGGCTTTCCATACACGTGACGTAAACTGGGGGCTACGGTCGGAGACGATGTCCTCCGGGAAGGCCATAGTGCCGGGAAGACCTGCTGGAACAGTGCCTCAGCAACCTGGAGAGGGATAACGGCAGGATGTAGAGGATCTGTCCACTACAACCATAATAGTGGTGAAACCATCAGACGGATGGAGATCTATGGACAGATGGGGACCAAGGCCCCTGAGGCACGGGAAGGGGAAGGAGTTTCCCTGCTGGAGCAAAACAAGAGTGCATCTGGACATGAACACAGAAACAATACTGCCTGAAGAGTGATGCTAGGGGTGCTAGATAAATGGGGAGTAATCAGGGTAGTGAAAAAGTCCAGGTGTGCCTCATGATGGGGCGCAGGTGTGCGTAATGAGGGTTGCCAGGTGTGCATAATGATTTCAGTTGTGCTTCTGTTGCCGTTTGCCTATATATATAGTTTATGTTTTTTTTTTTACTGCTATATTGATGCCTTCTTTACTGTGAGTGGATGTGATGTGGTGTCCAGAAAGTGTTTGGATTTTTTGCTTACTGGTTGCTTTCTGGTATTCTTCTGAGCTGTTTTGGGCCCATCTGTATGAATTTCTGATGTTGTGCAGCTCACTGGGCTGTGAATGTGTGGTTGTTTCCATGTCTGTTCTTTTGAGGAACAACGTCATTTGGCTGTGATTGGACAGAGGTGTTAGTGGCGGTGAATGAGCTGAGAGAGAAAGGGTCAATGTCTGTAATCATATAGTCTACTGTGCTGTGGCCAAGAGGTGAGCAATAGGTGAATCTCCCCAAAGAGTCCCCCCGTAACCTACCATTGACAAAGTACAAACCCAGGCTTTGACAGAGCTGCAACAGATCCCTTCTATTTTTGTTGATGGTGCTGTCACTGTTGTTTCTATGAGGGAGATTAAGACAGTTAGAAACAGTATGGCCTGTAATAAAGCTGTACCCTCGTGTGGTCGTTAGATCAGGTAGTGTTCCTGTGCGCACATTTGTGTCCCCACAGATGAGCACATTTCCCTGGGCCTGGAAATGGCAGGTCTCTTCCTCAAGGGTGGGGTATATCTCCTCTTGAGTAATATGGGGATTCTGAGGGGGGGATATATATTGTGCAAAGGAGCACATATTTTCTGTCAATACAAGTAATTTTTTCAGTTTTAACCAAATGTGATATTTACCAATTTTGAGGGGATCAATTAGATTTTGTAGTTCGGATTTGTACCAAATGATCAGTCCTCCAGAGTCTCTGCCTGTATTGACAGAGCTGTTTTTCTGTGGCAGCACAATGAACTCTCCATAACCTGTGGGACAGTGACAGTATGTTTACCTCTCTGTAGCCTGTGGGACAGTGAATGGCAATGTCTGTCTTACACCATGTCTCCTGCAGAATGATGATGACAACATCTTTAAGATGTTTTTTTAAACTCCAGCGCTAAACTCTTCACTCCAAAGGTTGATGAGTTTAGGCCCTGAATGTTCCACATGCTAACTGATAGCTTCTCTCTAGGAGTCTCTACACTATGTTCTCTGTGCTGCAGCACCCTCTTGATGACAGACAACTGAGGTGGTCCTCTGTACCTCAATTGGTAGAGCATGGCGCTTGTAATGCCAGGGTAGTGGGTTCGATCCCCAGGACCACCCATACGTAAAAATGTATGCACACATGACTGTAAGTCGCTTTGGATAAACGCGTCTGCTAAATGGCACATTATTATTATTATTATTATTATTATTATTATTACCTGCACTAGCCCTCTCCTCATGGTGGCCTTTACCTCCTCAAGCGCTGTGGTAAGGCTCTCTCTCAGCTCCTGGACAGGGTTGTTCAGCTGGCTCCTGCACTGGTTGATCTGGTCCTGTAGAAGCTCTGTGTCTGGGCTGGAGGGGGTGTAGTCTGGGGGGGCTGCTCCTTTAGCTCAGTAACCCATACCTCTAACAGAGCCAGCCCGTCTCTCAGTAGGCTGATGGTGGTGTGGTCATGGCTCTGGTGGTCATAGGCAGGCGGCGGAAATCATGTAGTAACCAAAAAAGTGTTAAACAAATCAAAATATATTTTATATTTTAGGTTCTTCAAAGTAGCCACCCTTTGCCTTGATGACAGCTTTTCACACTCTTGGCATTCTCTCAACCAGCTTCACCTGGAATGCTTTTCCAACAGTCTTGAAGGAGTTCCCACATATGCTGAGCACTTGTTGGCTGCTTTTCCTTCACTGTGCGGTCCAACTCATCCCAAACCATCTCAAATGTGTTGAGGTCGGGTGATTGTGGAGGCCAGGTCATTTGATGCAGCACTCCATCACTCTCCTTCTTGGTCAAATAGCCCTTACACAGCCTGGAGGTTTGTTGGGTCATTGTCCTGTTGAAAAACAAAATGATAGTCCCACTAAGCGCAAACCAGATGGGATGGTGTATCGCTACAGAATGCTGAGGTAGCCATGCTGGTTAAGTGTGCCTTGAATTCTAAATAAATCACAGACGGAGCCACCAGCAAAGTACCATCACACCTCCTCCTCCATGCTTCACGGTGGGAACCACACATGCGGAGATCATCCGTTCACCTACTCTGCATCTCACAAAGACATGGCGGTTGGAACCAAAGATCTCCACTTTGGACTCATCAGACCAACGGACAGATTTCCACCGGTCTAATGTCTATTGCTTGTGTTTCTTGGCCCAAGCAAGTCTCTTCTTCTTACTTGTGTCCTTATTAGTGGTTTATTTGCAGCAATTCGACCATGAAGGCCTGATTCACGCAGTCTCCTCTGAACAGTTGAAGTTGAGATGGGTCTGTTACTTGAACTCTTTGAAGCATTTATTTGGGCTGCAATCTGAGGTGCAGTTAACTCTAATTAACTTATCCTTTGCAGCAGAGGTAACTCTGGGTCTTCCTTTCCTGTGGTGGTCCTCATGAGGGCCAGTTTCATATTTGCTTATTTGAGCTGTTCTTGCCATAATATGGACTTGGTCTTTTACCAAATAGAGCTATCTTCTGTATACCCACCCTACCTTGTCACAACACAACTGATTGGCTTAAATGCATTAAGAAGGAAAGAAATTCCACAAATTAATTTAAATGCATTCCAGGTGACTACCTCATGAAGCTGGTTGAGAGAATGCCAAGAGTGTACAAAGCTGTCATCAAGGCAAAGGTGACTATTTGAAGAATCTCAAATATAAAATATATTTTGATTTGTTTAACACTACATGATTCCATGTGTTTTTTCATAATGTTGATGTCTTCACTATTATTCTACAATGTAGAAAATAAAACAAATAAAGAAAAATCCTGGAATTAGTTGGTGTGTCCAAACTTTGCTAATTTAATCTTGTTAATCTCTCTTAACAACCACAAAGTTATAAAAGTTAGCAGCTGTTCTTCTGCATGACTGCCTTCTCTCTCTCTCTCTCTCTCTCTCTCTCTCTCTCTCTCTCTCTCTCTCTCTCTCTCTCTCTGTCTCTGTGTCTGTCTGTCTGTCTGTCTGTGTGTCCCTCTCTCTCTCGCTCGCTCTCTGTCTGTCTGTGTTTGTCTCTCTCTCGCTCTCTCTCTGTCTGTGTGTCCCTATCTCTCTTCTGTCTGTCTGTGTGTCTGTTGGGACTGTGGGAGAACCATAGTGGTGGTCAGAATAGTACCAGTCGAGAGATGGATCACAGCATTATATTTCTGTCTGTAACCAGGAACCGTTTTATGTGAGTAAAGTACATGTTGGATAAAACATTTCACGACAGGCCTGATGGAAACAGCAAATTTGTCTGTAAACTTTCCAAAAGTCTACAAAACAACATACACTAGTCAAGGTGGGATCGACAAATGTCAGTGGAAACGCAAATATTGATATAATAACCATCATATCGAAGTAAACTTAGAGTCACGCGATGATATGTTTTGTGAAAAAGTACCCAATTGTCATACTTGAGTAAAAGTAAAGATACCTTCAAAGAAAATGACTAAAGTAAAAGTGAAAATCACCCCTGTAAAATATTACTTGATGTAAAGTCTAAAAGTATTTGGTTCTAAATATACTTAAGTATCAAAAGTAAATGTAATCGCTAAAATATACTTAAGGATCTAAAGTAAAAGTATAAATAATTTCAAATCCCTTATATTAAGAACACAATCTCCTTGTTTTTTTATTACGGATAGCCAGGGGCACACTTCAACAGTCAGACATCATTTACAAACAAAGCATTTGTCGGACATTATTCATTCTAATCAGACAGATTTTTTACATGGACGATACATTGGAGATAATATAAGGCAAGTACTGGAAACAATAGAACACTATGAAAAATCTGGGAAACCAGGCCTGCTCTTCATAGCAGACTTCGAAAAGGCATTTGATAAAGTACGACTGGAGAATGCCTGGATTATTTCAATTTTGGAGAATCTCTTTTAAAATGGCTTAAAATCATGTGTAGTAACACTAGGTGTAAAATAGTAAATAATGGCTATTTCTCAAAGTTTTAAACTGTCAAGAGGAATAAAACAAGGTTGTCCACTATTGGCGTATCTATTTATTATGGCCATTGAAATGTTAGCTAAGATCCAACAATGATATCAAAGGATTAGAAATCCCGGGCGTAAAAACAAAGGTGTCATTGTACGCTGATTATTCATGTTTTCTTTTAAATCCACAACTTGAATCCCTCCAGAGCCTCATAGAGGATCTAGATACATGTTCTAACCTCTCTGGATTACAACCAAATTATGATAAATGTACTATATTATGTATTGGATCAATAAAAAATACAATTTTGACATTACCATGTAGTTTACCAATAAAATGGTCTGATGGTGATGTGAATATACTCGGAATACATATCCCAAATGAAATAAATGATCTCACTCCAATACATTTTTATAGAAGTTAGCAAAAATAGATAAGATCTTGCTACCATGGATAGGTAAATACCTGTCTATTTGTGGAAAAGTCAACCTGCATTATCCCAGTTTACCTATTTGCTTATGGTCTTGCCTATACCTAGCAAACAATTTTTTAAATTATATGAGAAAAAAAATATTCCATTTTATTTGGAACGGCAAGCCAGACAAAATTACACAGGCCTATTTATATAATGAATATGAATTCGGAGGACAGCAATAATTAAATATTAAAGCATCAGACCTATCACTAAAAGCTTCAGTCATACAAAAGTTACACTTAAATCCGAACTGGTTCTCTAGCAAATTAGTAAAATTGTCTCACCCCATGTTCAAGAATGTCCTTTTTCCCTTTATTCAGATTACAATCTCTCACTTTCAGTTATTTGAAAAGGAAATAATCTCTCAAATATCACTATTTCTAAAACAAGCCATGGTTGCAATTTCAATTTAATCCTCCAGAAACAACAGAACAAATAATGCAACAAATATTGTGGTTTAACTCAAATATACAAATTGATAATTTTTTTATGCAATAAAATGCAAATTAATTACTTAAAAATCATACAATGTGATTTTCTGGATTTTTGTTTTAGATTCCGTCTCTCAGAGTTGAAGTGTACCTATGATAAAAAATTACAGACCTCTACATGCTTTGTAAGTAGGAAAACCTGCAAAATCGGCAGTGTATCAAATACTTGTTCTCCCCACTGTACATATGAGATGAGTAGTGCAAGATATGTAAACATTATTAAAGTGGCCAGTGATTTCAATAGGCAGCAGCAGCCTCTAATGTGCTAGTGATGGCTGTTTAACAGTCTGATGGCCTTGAGATAGAAGCTGTTTTTCATTCTCTCGGTCCCAGCTTTGATGTACCTGTACTGACCTCACCTTCTGGATGATAGCGGGGTGAACAGGCAGTGGCTCGGGTGGTTGATGTCCTTAATGATATTTTTGGCCTTCCTGTGACATAGGGTGCTGTATGTGTCTTGGAGGGCAGGTCGTTTTCCCCCGGTAATATCTGCAATATTAAAGCTGATCTACCCCCCAAAATATTTTACAAATAAATACATTTTAAAATTGTAAAAAGTGTGTGCCAGATCAGAGGCAGCAGGGATGACCAGGGATGTTCTCTTGATAAGCGCGTGAATTAGACAATTTTCCTGTCCTGTAAAGCATTCAAAAATGTAACGAGTAGTTTTGGTTGTCAGGAAAAATGTAAGAAGTGAAAAGTACATTATTTTCTTTGGGATTGTAGTGGAGTAAAAATAAAAGGTAAATAGTAAAGTAAAGTACAGATACCCCAAAATACTACTTAAGTAGTACTTTAAAGTATTTTTACTTAAGTACTTTACACCACTATCCTCCCACTACCACTCAGGAAAGCATGCAGTTCATTAAACTACAGATGAAATATGTTATGGTGAACTTCACAGTGTGGTGAAAGTGCAGAGTGATGAACTTGATGCTCCTTTCCAATAAATATCCAGGGTCTTATTCTGGTGACATGATGATCGATGCTTGGCTGCCGTCTGACAAATAAAAATAATCTCGCTCTTTTGTCCGTAATAATTTCATAATATAGGCTACACCCGCACTGTATCTGCGAGCTGTTGGCTAGAGAGCACGTGCCAAGACCAGAGTGGGTACATTCGCCATTTAACAAAAAAAAGATCTGACAAAACCATCAGTAGAGTTGAAAATGCGACGGAATCCCATTTTACTTGTATTTTTATTCGGGAATTTAACCGCAAAACGTGTTTTTATGTGCACAATGTCATCACACAACAGCCTTTTATCCTCAACAAGTCAATGTAATGGAAACACATTTCTGGTGGGAAAAATGCACAAATTGTTTTTTAGCAGATTAAAAAAAAATATTCACATGAAAATCTGTCGCCAATTGGATGGAAACCTAGCTTGTTGCTCAACAGAGGTGGATCCGAGAAACTCCGGTGTCTAAACGCTAGGGGGTTGTTCTGGCTCATATTGAATCAATATTTACCCTCTCCAATCACCCGTAACACTCATAACAGACACTTTCAAGTCAGAAGCCTTTTATTGGTTAAACAGAGAATGGCAGAGCAACAATCAAAAGTACGCAGCCGATTTACAGCAGCTTTAACTTTAGGTGCGCTTGATTCAGCTCGCCCCTGTGTGTGGCGTGATGAATCAAGCGCACCTACTCTGTTTTAAACTTTCTCACAGATTTTCCAATATGCACCGATCAGCATTGCTAAAATCTGAGAGAATTGGTGGATGTTTATTAGGTTGCAAGATCTCCTGGCTCTATACAGCTTAATGGACTGGAACTCAGCAGGTCAGGGAGAGAGAACGTTTATGTACTGGATAATGTATTGGTTCATATTTTACATTCAGCCTATATTTGCTGGGTGCTGAACCAAATTCTTTATTTCCAGCAGAGATGGTGTGTGTGAGAGGTTGAGCCTCAACCAAAGCCTATTTCTTGCCAAATCTCTGCGGCACAGCCATGCCCCAGATATGTCCTGGAGCCTGCTCCCAGTCTCTGGACTGTATCCTGTCTCCAATCACCAAGTCTCCTCTGCTGTCACGGCCAAACCTGCAGGGGAGATAGGCAGTCGTGTTACAGTATCAGGTAGCACCCTATTCCCTATGTAGTGCACTACCCTAAAGGCCCTGGTCAAAACTAGTGCATTATATAGGGGCTCTGGTCAAAAGTAGTTCCCCTCATAGGGAATAGGATGCTCCTGAGTGGTGCAGTGCAGTGGTCTAAGGCACTGCATCACAGTGCTAACTGTGCCACTAGAGATCCTGGTTCGTATCCAGGCTCTGTCGCAGCCGGCCGCGACCGGGAGACTCATGGGCGGCGCACAATTGGCCCAGCGTCGTCCAGGGTAGGGGAGGGAATGGCCGGCAGGGATGTAGCTCAGTTGATAGAGCATGGCGTTTGCAACGCCAGGGTTGTGGGTTTGTTTCCCACAGGGGGCCAGTATAAAAAAATATGTATTCACTAACTGTAAGTCGCTCTGGATAAGAGCGTCTGCTAAATGACTAAAATGTAAATGTAATATGGGACGTCGAGAAGCTGAACTGCTGATGCAGTTGGTGGAACTGAGTGTGAATTACCATTATCTCTTTACTATTCACACTGGCTTACTATGTGAACAATATAATGTTGTTTTTATTGGTTGGATAAAATAGGACGACTCTGAATAGAGTCAGCAATAAAGGCTATTGAATGGAGCTGAAAACAAGAAAATAGTTCCTATATGCACATTATCTAATTTTGAGAAGCGTAACTTGGTATAAAAATTAAACGTTTGATTTCAACTCATTTTAACATTCTGTCATAAAGAGCATGTTCAACTTTATAAAAAACAAGTTTTCCCATTTCAAGACGTTCAATTAAAAAATGACTATAGTAAGGCCTATTAAGTGCCAAATAAAGTAACAAGAGTTGACCGTAACAGGGTTGACCGTATCAGGGTTGACCGTAACAGGGTTGATGATTTCATCTTAAATCAGCCATGAATCCCCTTGTGACAGGGGGAATGGAAGCTTGCTGTGTGCAACAGGGAGTGACAATTCAATGCAAGCTTCACAAAAAAAGTATAATTGTTCAAACATTTCTAGCCTGTCTATTTATGGGTAACATGGTTGACGTGTTATGCTCAACCAGCTCAGATTTCCACCACAAAACACCAGAATTTACACTATGATTGAACTATTAGATGTTCAACGTTTCTTTTGAAAACAACAATATTTAAAAGGAATAGTTTCACCGTATTAAAATGAGAGTTCAGTTCACGTAACAGGGTTGACCTTAAAATGAGAGACAGACGTAAATGAATCACTTATCACATTAAATAAATAATCATCTTCAGAAATGACTGTCAAAATTAACTAGGGCTTTAAAACGGTGAAACGTTGAGAATGTGCGGGATAAAGTGGGTTGAAATCTTCCATAGAAGTGACACAGGGTTCACGGAGGATCATGCTGCATTTTGACATGTCTTTATTCAGATTTACTGAATTCTCCGTGTGGTCTATATTAAACGGCATTTCATTTAATATAACTTTTCAAATTAAATATTGGTGCACACTTTCTATTTTAAATATCAAAGGGCAAAAGGCACTCTTTTCGAGGAACGACCCAATTGTGTAATTTTGTAATTCGGCATTGCGGTGACAGATAGGCCACTCAACTCTGAGAGCTGATGTTATGTTTATATGCTAAATGACATAAATGTAAATGTAATATGTGCAGTATCTATGTTACAAAGTTAACTGTTACATCTGAGGCTGGTGGAGAACGGAGGAGACACACACACAGAAATCCTCACCTCTGAGGTTGGTGGAGAACGGAGGGGTTCCTGGTGTTTCTCTGGAGCAGAGAGTGAATCACAGCGGCCAGGAGACGGTCGTCCAACTCGTTAACCCCTCCCACATCGTCACCCTCCTGTCAAACACACACAACAGGACTTAACCCCCACATCCTCAACCTCCTGTCAAACAACCAAACATTGTTAAATGTTGCAGATAGAAATGCTACGAATAGAGCCGACATGATTCCTTACATGTCAGAAAATGTTGTTCTACATAGCATATTTCTATCTGAATGTTCCGAAACATTGCGCACTGCTGAATGCACCCCAGACTTGTTTTGTAGTGGTCAGTCTTACCAGTGCCAGCACCTCTCCTGAGTCCCCTGGCAAGTTGTTGTTCTCCAGATCCCTCTCCTCCTGCAGACACTGACCCACCCCAGCCATGGCTAGGACCAGACCCACCAGGACCACCCACAGCGCTGTGTCCACGTTCATGCTCTCTTCTCTGGGTTGGGTGGTGAGGAGCTTGGATGGGTGGGAGACGGACGGAGGATGGAGCTCACACCTGTCGTCGGAATGAAACCAATAGATAAAGAAAGAAATATATTAGAACGCTTTACCTGGTAAGCAAGATTTAAAAAACCAAAGCCACAGAATGGATGGACGAGGGATAGAGCACCTGTTGGTATCACCGTTCTTTTCTGCTCTTATCTTCTGAAGCTGGCGCAAGTCTTTAGGCAAGATGCTCTTGGTCTTCTCCTGTCTGGTTCTCGTGGAGCCCAGCTGCCCTGACATGGATGATGGGTACCATACGGCTTGCCTTATATACCAACACACGCCCACTGCTTCCTGGGCCTCGGGAGCCTCAGGAGATGGGGCAGATGGACGGTCAGTGGGTCAGGGGACCAGGGAGAGTGACAGTGGTGTTAACAGGCCATCACAGGAGGGAGGACAGCTCTTAATATGACAGTAATGCACGTCCACGGGGTGGGATAAGGGGAGGCAGATGTGCATTAAGGGTCCCTGAAGGGACAACACACACACACGTACACACACACACACACACACACACACACACACACACACACACACACACACGTACACACACACACACACACACACACACACACGTACACACACACACACACACACACACACACACACACACACACACGTACACACACACACACACACACACACACACACACACACACGTACACACACACACACACACACACACACACACACACACACACACACACACACACAGGAAGGAACTGTGCATTATAGGGCCTCGAAGGGACCCAGTGACTAAACAGTGTTATTAAACAGATAAATCCTTTCAAATGGATTCACATCCATTCACGACTTACTTTCAGAATATCACCCAGTTGTCTACAGGAACATTCAGTTGCCTATAGGCGTCACAACGAAAGGTGATGGACTTGTATGCACCTTACATACTTGGTATATCTCTACGGGACAATTCAATTCAGCAAAAATCTCTGAAGCTGGAGACACTTATCTCCCTCACTAACTTTAAGCATCAGTTGTCAGAGCACCTTACCGATCACTGCACCTGTACACAGCCCATCTGAAATTAGCCCGCCCAACTACCTCATCCCTATATTGTTATTTATTTTGCTCATTTGTACCCCAGTATCTCTATTTGCACATCATCTCTTGCACATCTATCATTCCAGTGTTAATACTAATTGTAATTATTTTGCACTATAGCCTATTTATTGCCTTACCTCCATAACTTGCTACATTTGCACACACTGTATATATATGTATTTCTGTTGTATTTTTGACTTTGTTTTGTTTTACCCCATATGTAACTCTGTGTTGTTGTTTTTATCGCACTGCTTTGCTTTATCTTGGCCAGGTCGCAGTTGTAAATGAGAACTTGTTCTCAACTGGTTTACCTGGTTAAATAAAGGTGAAATAAAAAAATAAAAAATTGTAGGTATAGAGACGGAAGGAAACGATGACGGCTTCTTATATTAATGACCTCTCCCACTTGCTAAGACACGAACATTGACAATTCTCTGCACCCACCAAATACAGAACCATGGAGTTATCTGTATGTTTCACCATGTAGAAGATAGACAAAAAATATTGTAATGACCTGACTAGATCATAAAAGAACAACTGTCCAGACAGAGGATTGAGTTTACGAATGGACGGTTTATTAAACCAACTTTACACAGGCTACTGTTTGGCCGTAGCCCACGCCAAATAAATGAAAGATAACCCACAAGCCAATCGTGACCTTCTCTTGTGAAGCCCAGACGTAAAAAGAGAGAGAACAAAGGCTAAACCTGGTCTTAACTTCCAATGCTCCATCCCCCTGCCCAACCCCCTCCACGCCACTCCGCCAACCGCCAGGATGCCCGGCATCAGAACATTCCAGGCATTCCCGTGATTGGCAGATAGCAGGTTGATTGACATGTCGGACCCCGCGAACACTGGGTACTGGTAGGTACAACACAACCATCTACTAGCCTAACACATAACACACAGCTGTCTGTGCGGGTCGCTACACAGCCCCCCCCACCACAAAGTCCCTCGTCCCCGAGGGAACAAACAAAGTCTCTGAAGCGACCCGGAGGTCTCCTTTGCCTGCGTGGCTGTGATGGCCGCAGAGTGCCCCTCTGGGAACCAGGGGATGAAGGCAAGGACATGGGGGACAAGGAAGCGGGAACGGGTAATACAGTCCGTGGCTCTGGGGAACCACGCGGTGACACAGGGGGAGTGGGCTGTCTGGAGCCTTGTCTGCGGCACCTGGGGGTGGGTGCCTGGAGAATGTCATTGCCAGAGAGGGGAATTGTGGCGGTTCCTGGGGTTTGGGGAGAAGAGGCCCCTCTATATGGGGCTAACCTGTCCCGGTGCAGTGTCACCTTTCTCCCCCTGGGAGGAAGCCGCACCCGGTAAACAACCTCCCCTACCCTCTCCAGGACACTGCAGGGTCCCACCCAGTGACTGTCCAACTTGGGGCATCTGCCTTTTTCCTTAGCGGGCTGTAGACCCAGACCAGCTCCCCAGCCACAAAGTGCCTTCCCGGGTGTGCACGTCATAGTTCCTCTTCTGCCTCACACCTGCATTCAGCAGCTGCTCTCTGGCGAAGGTGTGGGCTGTCTCCAGGCGGTCCTGGAGTCTCCGGGCATACTCCGGCCCCGGGGAAACATGAGGGCTATCCAGGGGCCGACCAAACGCCATCTCCGCAGGGGTACGGATCTCTCTCCCCAGCATGAGGAGGGCAGGCGTGCAGGAGGTGGAGTCTTGGACAGCGGAGCGGCATGCCATGAGGACCATAGGCAGGTGCTTGTCCCAGTCACGCTGGTGTTTGGAAGAGACGATGGCCAGCTGCTGTCCAAGCGTTTTGTTGAAGCGCTCCACAAGGCCATCACTTTGAGGATGGAGAGGAGTAGTGCGGGTCTTGTGCATACCCAGCCTCTCACACATGGTGGCGAACACACGGGACTCAAAGTTTCTGCCTTGGTCGCTGTGGATGGACTCTGCAGCTCCAAACCTGCTGAACATCCCCGCTGTCAGGGCGTCGACGATGGTCTCTGCCTCCTGGTCAGGCAGAGCATAGGCCTCGGGCCATTTTGTGAAATAGTCCATGGCCGTGAGCACCCAGCGGTTTCCACTGTCTGTGGTGGGGAACGGCCCAACTACATCCACTCCCACCCTCTCCATGGGAGCCCCCACTGGGAACTGTTGGAGCTGAGCATGAGAGCGGCCTGGGGGGCCCTTTCTCGCTGTGCAGTTGTCACAGCGGCGGCAAAAGTCTTCCACATCCCTCTTGTGCTGCCCCCAGTAAAAGCCCTGACGGAGGCGGCGCAGTGTTTTTGTGACCCCAAAGTGTCCAGTCCCCACCCCCCATGAGTACTCTGGAGCACAGCCTCCCGCAATGCTTTTGGGACCACCACCTGCCACCTCTCCTCCCCCGTAGCTGACTCCTTCCATGCCCGCTGTAACACGCCATCAGCCAGCCGCAGTCGCTCAAACTTTGACCACAACCCTTTGGTCGTGAGTGAGAGCGCTGTCACCTCTTCCCATGGTGGCCTCACCTGCGCCTCTACCCACTGTAGCACTGGCTGTAGGTCTGTGTCCCGTCCCTGCTGCTGCCCCCATTCAGCCACGTCGACAGTCTGCAGCTCACAGCAGACAGGCCCGCTCGCCCGACACACTGTGGCACAGACCCCCTCCTCTGCACACAGCTCTCTCTCCCGTCCCTCTCTCCGTTCACAGTGGCGGCAGCCGTCTGCAGTACAGGGCCGACGGGACATGGCGTCGGCGTTGGAGTGGCGTGCCCCTGCCCTGTGCACCACCGTGAAGTCATATGGCTGAAGCTCCTCCAACCAGCGTGCCACCTGCCCCTCTGGCTCTCTGAAAGACATGAGCCACTGGAGAGCAGAGTGGTCAGTCCTTACAGTAAAGGGCAGACCACCCAGGTAGTACTTGAAGTGTTTGACGGAAGCCACAACAGCCAAGAGCTCCCGCCGGGTGACACAGTAGCGGCGCTCATGTTTGTCAAATGTTTTGCTGAAGTACGCCACCGCTCTCTCCCCCTCTGGCCCCACCTGGGCCAGCACCCCACCCATGCCCACATTGCTCGCGTCTGTGTCCAGGATAAAGGGCAATGTGAGGTCAGGGGGGGCGAGCACGGGGGCCTCGATCAGTGCACGTTTGAGGGTGTTGAACGCCTCCTCACACTCCACTGTCCAAGTGAAAGCCTTGTCCTTCGGCAGCAGGCGGTTCAGTGGAGCAGCAACGCTTGAGAAGCCCCGTACAAACCTCCTGTAGTACGAGGCCAGGCCCAGGAAGCTCTTCAGCTGACGCTGGTCGGTGGGGGTGGGCCAGTCTCTGACAGCCGCTACCTTGTCCTCCATGGTGCTGATCCCCTCCTTTCCCACTCGGTGGCCCAAGAAGGACACTTCTCTCCTCATGAAGTGGCACTTCTCGGGGTGGAGCTTCAGACCTGCGGCAGCCACCCTCTCCAGCACACACCGTAGCGCCCCCAGGGCTGACTGGAAGGAGCTGCCATGGGCCAGGATGTCATCGAGGTATACCAGACACTGCTGTCGGGGGATGCCATCCAGCACCCTGTCCATCAAACGCTCAAAAGTAGCTGGAGCGTTGCACAGGCCAAAGCACAGGACCTTGAACTGCCAGTGTCCTCTGTTAGTGGAGAACGCAGTTTTGGCTCTGGCCTCTGGGGAGAGGGGCACCTGCCAGTAGCCACTGCGGAGGTCTAGTGAGGAGAACCAGGAGGACCCCCTAACCAGGTCCAGCGACTCATCGATACGTGGTATGGGGTATGAGTCCTTCCTGGTTACCTCATTCAGCCGCCTGTAGTCCGCACAGAACCTCAGCTTGCCCCCTTCTTCGGAACCATGACGACTGGCGCCGCCCAGGGGCTGTCTGAGGGCTCAATGAAGTCTGCCCGCTGCATCTCCAACACAGCCTTGTCTGCCGCCTCCTGGCGTGCCAGCGGGATACGGCGGGGACGCATCTTGATAGGTCGAGCATCACCTGTGTCGATCTCATGCTGCACCAGATGAGTCTGACCCACCTCTTCCTCACTCAGCGCAAAGCTGTCTCTGAATTCAAACAGCAACTGCCTCAACCGTTCCTGCTGCTCGGGGTCAAGACCAACACAGTTCCTCCCCCATATCTCCCTCACTGCAGACAGTGTCCTCTCCCCTCCCATCTGGGGTAGCTGGGCTGGAGGGCGCGGCCCGGCTCACAGAGGACTGTGTCGTGGAGGTAGCTGGGGGAATGTAACGCAACGCCGTAGGTGACAGGGGGGCTGGGGAAAAGTCACACCCATATGTGGGGGAGGGGGGGCAGCCATGAGTCTCTGCTGCTTTAACTGTTGGAGTAAAGGGTTTGTTGGGTTGAGTGAATGTGACATTAGGGGCCATGGTGACCTCCGGCCCTCCCTGGAAGCTCAGTGTGCCCCTATTTAGGTCTAACTGGCAGCCTGTGCTCCTAAGAAAGTCCAACCCCAGGATACAAGTGTCCTGCACAGCCCCCACCCACACAGGATGACGCACAGTCCTGCCCCCTACTGTCAGAGTCATTATTCCCTTCCCTTTCATGGGTGCCAGCTCACCTGTGACTGTGCGGAGCTGCACAGTTGTAGGCTCACACTGAGTCCAACCTGGCACAATATCTGGCCTCACCAGGGTTACTGTGGACCCAGTGTCCACCAGGGCGGAGCAGGGCACCCCCTCCACAGTGACAGGGACATGACAAAAGTCCCCAACACAGGTCCGGCCCACCACAACAACAGGCTCCATCCGCTTGCCCTCGTCTGCTTCTGGGGAAGTGGAGCCTTGCTTCCCCGTCTGTGCCGGTGGGCTCCTCCTGAAGAAGATGGTGGTTGGGATAGAAAGCCAGGGGTCCGCACTACCCGGTCTATGCGGACCCCGAGCCGTTTCCCTGAGCTCTGGGGACATGGGGCAATCTCGGCGCAGATGGCCTGGCTGGCCACAACCCCAGCAGACCCTGGGACCAGGGCGTGTGTTTCGTGCCGCCTGTAGCGACACAGCACGAATGAGTTCTGTCATTTCAGCCACCCATGCAGGCTTTTCCGGCTCCGGGCTGCTCTGCCCCCAGCTCGCACAGAGGGTCTGTCTCCTGCACCCCCACCAAAGCCCCAGCTGAAGCCCCAGCCCACACCAGCTCCCTCTCCAAAGCCATCTCCAAGGCTACCTGCAATGACTCAGGATGAGCCAGCTGGGTCTGTATGCGCAGCTCCGTAGGAGAGAGCGCCTGTATGAACTGGTCCCGTGCTAGCTCGCTCTGCACGGAGGGGGGCATGTGAGCATATGCCCACCGAGAGAGGCTCTCAATGTCATTAGCTAGCACCCGTAGAGGCTCTCCAGGCTGCCTGCGTCTATTACTCAGTTCGGAGCGCAGTAGCCCGGGCTGTACACACTGTCCATGGCGCCTCCTCAGTGCTCCCACTAAAGCACCATAATCACGTCTGTCCTCTGGGCTAATCAATATCAAACAGGCCAGAGCTTCATCCGTGAGGCATAAAGCCAACTGCAGTGCCCTATCTTCATCCGACCACCCCCTAAAATGAGCTAACAGTTCAAACTGAGCATGAAAAGCTTCCCAATCCGCCTTACCGGAATACTTCGGGGTCTTAACGGATACGGACGCAGCCGGGAACTGGGCGCCGCCATGTTTGTTTACATCCTGAGCCCCAGATTCCTCGTCCCGCCGCGTCGACGTCACCCCTTCGGGCCGCCCCACAGAATCCGCGCGAAACACAGTCGACGAAGCACTCATGCCCGCTTCAGCCGCCATCACTCTAACGTCCTCCCTCAAGCGGCCTCTGGGCTCCGATGCCCTGGCGATCTCCTCAGCCAGAACCCCCGACGTCCATGCACACGCACCTCCTTGGCCATAATCGTCCCCTACCTCCACTTTCACTTTCGGATTCCCTCGAAGCATCTTCAACCCCCGTTCTCACCTACGGTAGCTAGCCACAGAAGTCAGCTAGCTAGCTGGCTAACTTTTATCAATGATCCCACTTCTGACACCAATGTAATGACCTGACTAGATCATAAAAGAACAACTGTCCAGACAGAGGATTGAGTTTACGAATGGACGGTTTATTAAACCAACTTTACACAGGCTACTGTTTGGCCGTAGCCCACGCCAAATAAATGAAAGATAACCCACAAGCCAATCGTGACCTTCTCTTGTGAAGCCCAGACGTAAAAAGAGAGAGAACAAAGGCTAAACCTGGTCTTAACTTCCAATGCTCCATCCCCTTGCCCAACCCCCCTCCACGCCACTCCGCCAACCGCCAGGATGCCCGGCATCAGAACATTCCAGGCATTCCCGTGATTGGCAGATAGCAGGTTGATTGACATGTCGGACCCCGCGAACACTGGGTACTGGTAGGTACAACACAACCATCTACTAGCCTAACACATAACACACAGCTGTCTGTGCGGGTCGCTACAATATCAACTACTAATTAACTGCTTATTAGGCATGTCTTACATAATGTATGTTTGTTTTGCAACACACACAGTGAAAACTTGATGTAACAATCTTGACTAAATGTGTATATATGCCGCGTTCGTGTGCTAGTCGGAACTAGGGAAACTCTGAACATTTCCGACTTGCTAACTGGTTAAACACGGCACGTGTATAACTACAACCAGTTAGCAAGTCGGAAATATCAGAGTTTCCTAGTTCCGACTAGCACGTGAACGCGGCATAATTCCATCTATGACGAAAACCCAGTCGAAACGTCCTAATCAACTAAGAATTTAGGAGCACATACCAGTATGCAGATTCATGTTTGTTATGTATTAACTCTGTTAACACATATCATAGGTTGAATAGGCTACCTTGTTTCTTGTTCGATGAACTAGGTTCAGATTGTGACCCGTCTGATTTTTGTTTGTCATGTTCCTCTTACCTGGTAACTCTGTGTGAGGATGACTGACAGTGCTGATGTAACCGGTGTGAAATGGCTAGCTAGTCAGTGGTGCACGGTAGTAGCGTTTCATTCGGTGACGTCACTCGCTCTGAGACCTTAAAGTAGTTGTTTCCCTAGCTCTGCAAGAGCCGCGGATTTTGTGGAGTGATAGGTAACGACGCTTCGTGGGAGGGTAGTTGTTGGATGTGTTCAGAGGGTCCCTGGTTAGAGCAAGGAGAGGGACAGAAGCAGCACTGTTACTTTGCCTGTGCACGCGAGTGTGTGTGTGTGTGTGTGTGTGTGCGTGCGTGTGTGTGTGTGTGTGTGTGTGTGTGTGTGTGTGTGTGTGTGTGTGTGTGTGTGTGTGTGTGTGTGTGTATGATGGCAAATAAGATCCCTGTCTGTCACAATTCTTTTTCAAAGCTGATCAGATTGGTTAAAAGACCAATTAGTGAGAGAAAAAAAAGTATCAGAAATGGGCTGCCTGTGTAAACACCAGTCTCTGTGGTCCCCACAGAGTAACCAACTTACCACCCAGAGACTGTCTTATTAAGACTCATGTGTTCTCTATCCTCTTACTGTCGTCAGACTAACCCCCCCAATGCCTCTTGACTGTTCCACCATTACTCACCATGGCAACCAGGATGACACACACACACAAACCGACACACACACACGCACACACACACACACACACAACACACACGCACGCACACACGTACTACCGAGCACACGCACACACACAAACACACACAGATCTTTGATTGGGTGACAAAGATACGTTTTGAGAGCTAGTGTGTGATTATATTATCTTAAAGAGCGTGCCGTCTTATCTCAGAACATACCGGAATAAATCAATATACCATAGGCAATGTTGTTATCTGTGCATTGAACCATGCAGGCAATTCTATTTCAATAACATAAAGGAATAATAGCCTTGTTGCAGTACTATACTGTACATACTGTATGTGATTACAAAAAGCATATCCTTTCATACTTTGAATGTAGCATTTCTTCTATATAAGGATAACTCTGCATACATTCTCTAAACAATGAACAGTTTTTACAAAATGTTATACATTTATATATATCCCTCTTTCCAAGCCAAGTCAAACCAGAATGTGTTATCGCCATCTAGTGTCCACAAGACATAATGCAGGTTCTGGCATTTCGACAGAAAATCCATCACCAAACCCAGTCGATTCTCATCAAACTCTCCTCTCTGTCGGCTGTCAATTTCACTCCATTAGTCTTGGAGTTTTGTTGTTATTTACAATAGTAAAACAGTGCAGCCAAGTCAGAAATAAATAAAATCATGACAACAAATAAAAACGACTGAACAACACTGATATTCTCTCAATCAGCTATAACAAGATTGTCCAGCAATATCTAATCATTACAAAGTTGACTCTCCACATAGAAATAAAAATATATAGAACATAATAGGGATTCTATTTCCATGACTGTGGATCCGATGCATTCTGTTCCTATTATTCTCCATATTCCACCACAGTCTCAGGGATCTGTGCTCATCTTCTCATGTTCATCCAGTCCAGGAGATATTAATAACGCACTGTAAACCTTCAGCAGCAGCAAAATATGGTAACACTTCTATGAATAGCCTCTTTAAAATGCATTAGAAGCACATTTATAACAGATAAATAAGGAGTCAAAAGGCTGTCGTAAGTCGTTATAAATATACTTATGATGCAATATGAAGACGTCATTCATAGAAAGTGTTATTAAAAGTTAGTTATTGTCTTTCCTCACACAATCACTCCATCTATCTCTTTTTGAGTTCAGACAGCCAATTCTACCATAAGGCACTTTTATGCAAATACAAATTAAACTGTAATAAACTATTATTTACAATAATCTTTTCCATCAAGGTTTCAAATTTATTTTGTGCCCTGGGTGTGAGAAAAGCACTTTACAGATTAAATTAATTAATTAATTATTATTATTATTAAATGATTGAAGACCTCTAAACCTTTAGTTTGAGTTTGTATCTCTGTACCATGAACTCTGAACTGGCTAAGATTTGATGTTTTCCTATATTGTGGTAGTTTTTTCATGTTTATTTAGGCGATGGATTGTTATTGTGAATTCCTCAACACAAAAGCCTAAACTATGTGAAAAAAGCTGTTGATGTGCCCTTGAGCAAGGCACTTAACCCTAATTTGCTCCGGGGACTGACCCTGACACAGTCCTTGGATTAGTTACACTACAATCAACTCATCTGATTACAATGTAACGGCCATAGCAGTGCACAAGCAGAAACTGACAACAGGGTATTCTCTGATTATTGCATCCTAACGTTGTATTACATAAAATCAATAAATAAACAACATCTTCTTTGTCCTTCTCGATGCAACAGTACAGTAGTTAGAGAAAGAAGCACTCCAAGTCACACACTTAGAAAAAAGCGTTCATAAAATGTAAAATAAAGGTTTTTTCAGCTGTCCCCATAGGAGAACCCTTTTTGGTTCCAGGTGGAACTCTTTTGGGTTCCATGTAGAACACCTTGTAGAAAGGGCCCTAAATGGAAACCAAAAGGGTTCTTCCTGGAACCAAAAAGGGTTCTTCAAATAGTTATCCTAAAGCAGGGCTCCTCTAACCCTGTTCCTTGAGAGCTACCATCCTGTAGGTTTTCGCTCACCTGATTCTAATAATTAGCTAGTTGATAAGCTGAATCAGGTTAGTTACAATAGGGGTTGGAGTGAACCTACAGGAGGGTAGCTCTCCTGGTTGGAGGGCCGTGTCCTACGTGGACAGCCGGAGCACGCTTTTAGGTTCCAGATAGCATCTAAGAGGGTAGGCAGTGGATCTGTAGTAAGGGGATCTGCACATGCTTCCCATTGCATTCTATGGTTTTAGTTTAGGAAAAACAAAATGTAATCGAAAACCTTCATGAAAGGCATCAGGTAGAAGAATCCACAAACACAAATATAATTTTACATACAGTGCCGTACAAAAGTATTCATCCCCCTTAGCGTTTTTCCTATTTTGTTGCATTACAACCTGTAATTTAAATGGATTTGTATTTGGATTTCATGTAATGGACATACAGTGAGGGGAAAAAAGTATTTGATCCCCTGCTGATTTTGTACGTTTGCCCACTGACAAAGAGATGATCAGTCTATAATTTTAATGGTAGGTTTATTTGAACAGTGAGAGACAGAATAACAACAAAAAAATCCAGAAAAACCCATGTCAAAAATGTTAGAAATTGATTTGCATTTTAATGAGGGAAATAAGTATTTGACCCCTCTGCAAAACCCTTGTTGGCAATCACAGAGGTCAGATGTTTCTTGTAGTTGGCCACCAGGTTTGCACACATCTCAGGAGGGATTTTGTCCCACTCCTCTTTGCAGATCTTCTCCAAGTCATTAAGGTTTCGAGGCTGACGTTTGGCAACTCGAACCTTCAGCTCCCTCCACAGATTTTCTATGGGATTAAGGTCTGGAGACTGGCTAGGCCACTCCACGACCTTAATATGCCTCTTCTTGAGCCACTCCTTTGTTGCCTTGGCCGTGTGTTTTGGGTCATTGTCATGCTGGAATACCCATCCACGACCCATTTTCAATGCCCTGGCTGAGGGAAGGAGGTTCTCACCCAAGATTTGACGGTACATGGCCCCGTCCATCGTCCCTTTGATGCGGTGAAGTTGTCCTGTCCCCTTAGCAGAAAAACATCCCCAAAGCATAATGTTTCCACCTCCATGTTTGACGGTGGGGATGGTGTTCTTGGGGTCATAGGCAGCATTCCTCCTCCTCCAAACACGCCTTGTGGCTGGAATTTTTTGTTGTTATTCTGTCTCTCGCTGTTCAAATAAACCTACCATTAAAATTATAGACTGATCATTTCTTTGTCAGTGGGAAAACGTACAAAATCAGCAGGGGATCAAATACTTTTTTCCCTCACTGTACACAAAATAGTACAAATTGGTGAAGTGAAATGAAAAAAATAACTTGTTACAAAAAATTATAAAAAATAAATAACGGAAAAGTGGTGCGTGCATATGTATTCACCCCCTTTGCTATGAAGCCCCTAAATAAGATATGGTGCAACCAATTACCTTCAGAAATCACATAATTAGTTAAATAAAGTCCACCTGTGTGCAATCTAAGTGTCACATGATGTGTCACATGTTCTCAGTATATATACACCTGTTCTGAAAGGCCCCAGAGTCTGCAACACCACTAAGCAGGGGGCACCACCAAGCAAGTGGCACCATGAAGACCAAGGAGCTCTCCAAACAAGTCAGGGACAAAGTTGTGGAGAAGTACAGATCGGGTTGGGCTCTAAAAAAATATCCTAAACTTTGAACATCTCACGGAGCACCATTAAATCCATTATTAAAAATGGAAAGAATATGGCACCACAACAAACCTGCCAAGAGAGGGCCGCCCACCAAAACTCACATACCAGGCAAGGTGGGCATTAATCAGAGAGGCAACAAAGAGACCAAAGATAACCCTGAAGGAGCTGCAAAGCTCCACAGCGGAGTTTGGAGTATCTGTCCATAGGACCACTTTAAGCCGTACACTCTAGAGGGCTGGGCTTTACGGAAGAGTGGCCAGAAAAAAGCCATTGCTTAAAGAACAAAATAAGCAAACACATTTGGTGTTCGCCAAAAGGCATGTGGGAGACTCCCCAAACATATGGAAGAAGGTACTCTGGTCAGATGAGACTAAAATTGAGCTTTTTGGCCATCAAGGAAAACGCTATGTCTGGCGCAAACCCAACACCTCTTATCACCCCGAGAACACCATCCCCAGAGTGAAGCATGGTGGTGGCAGCATCATGCTGTTGGGATGTTTTTCATCGGCAGGGACTGGGAAACTGGTCAGAATTGAAGGAATGATGGATGGCGCTAAATTCAGGGAAATTCTTGAGGGAAACCTGTTTCAGTCTTCCAGAGATTTGAGACTGGGACAAAGGTTCACCTTCCAGCAGGACAACGACCCTAAGCATACTGCTAAAGCTACACTCGAGTGGTTTAAGGGGAAACATTTAAATGTCTTGGAATGGCCTAGTCAACGCCCAGACCTCAATCCAATTGAGAATCTGTGATATGACTTAAAGATTGCTGTACACCAGCGGAACCCATCCAACTTGAAGGAGCTGGAGCAGTTTTGCCTTGAAGAATTGGCAAAAATCCCAGTGGCTAGATGTGCCAAGCTTATAGAGACATACCCCAAGAGACTTGCAGCTGTAATTGCTGCAAAAGGTGGCTCTACAAAGTATTGACTTTGGGGGGGGTGAATAGTTATGCACGTTCAAGTTTTCTGTTTTTTTGTCTTATTTCTTGTTTGTTTCACAATAAAAAATATTTTGCATCTTCAAAGTGGTAGGCATGTTGTGTAAATCAAATGATACAAACCCCCAAAAAATCCATTTTAATTCCAGGTTGTAAGGCAACAAAATAGGAAAAATGCCAGCTTTATCTATATTTCCCGTTCTTAAGTTTCGTTTTTTGCACACCAGCTTCAAACAGCTGAAAATACAATATTTTTGGTTTTGGAAAATACATTTCACAGCGGTTTAGATGGTACAACGATTCTCCACAATATATTTCTTTGTTTTGTCACATAAACTGAAATGAGGCGAACTATTAGCGGCGCAATTTCTGCGTAGTGCATCTTTAAATTACACTTTTACACAGAATTACACAGCTCCTCTATAGCTCAGCTGGTAGAGCACGGCGCTGGTAGAGCACGGCGCTTGTAACGCCAAGGTAGTGGGTTCGATCCCCGGGACCACCCCATACACAAAAATGTATACACGCATGACTGTAAGTCGCTTTGGATAAAAGCGTCTGCTAAATGGCATATTATTTAAATTACACTTCTTCATGAATTTGATGTCCTGACGTCAATTCAAAAACAGTGAGGGACATAATCCAGTAAGTAGGTGGGAAATATTGATGTACACTCCCCTATGTAATGTATGTATTTGGACAGTGATTTTAACATTTGGCTCTATACTCCAGCACTTGGGATTTTAGATCACATTTTCATATGAGGTGACAGTACAGACTGTCACCTTTTATTTAAGGGTATTTTTTTATATCTGATTTAAGTATTTGGACAAATTTGACTTATAGTGTACCAAGACAGTCAAAAGTTTAGTACTTGGTCCCATATTTCTAGCATGCAACGACTACGTTAAGCTTGTGACTCTACGAACTACTAGGATGCATTCGCAGTTTTGTTTTGGTTGGGTTTTGCCCAACAGGAACTGAATGGTGAATGATGACTGGAGTAATTGTATTTCTAAGTGAGGTGATAAGATGTTTGTGAACACTTCTAAATCAATCCTGATCATGCCATGACTAAGAAAAATCATGAATGAATCATGAATCTTGAATAATGATGAGTGAGAAAGTTACAGAAGCTACCTCAAAGCCATTACCGACAACAGGGGAGGTTAGCATGTCTTGGGGTGGCAAGATCTTTATCCCTCAATAACCTTCTCACTCATCATCATTCACGATTCATTCATGATTATCCATAATCACGGTAGCATCCACATTCATGTAGAAGTGTTTAGAAACATCTACAAGTTTGTAGAGTCACAAGCTTGATGTAGTCATTGTGTGCCAGGAATACGGGACCAAATACTAAACTTGACGCTATAAAGTGACATTTGTCCAAATACTTATGACATATTCAAATGGGGGGGGGGACTAGATCTATAAAGTGCTTTCATTTCTAAACGGTAAATCAGATATGTATGAAAATACCCTTAAGTGAAAGGTGACAATATGCACTGTCACCTCATATGAAACATTTGATCTCAAATCCAAAATGTTGGACTATAGAGACAATGTAAAAGGTGAGCATCACTGTCCAAATAAATATGTAGGAGAGAGTAGTCAGCGTTATCTGTGTGCATGAATACATCCACTTGCACACTGTAGAAGGGTGAATAATATGGATGTAGCCTCAACGTGAGCAACGCTGTTGTGACACAATCAGTCTGTGTGCACAGATTTATTACACTGCAGAGTTAGTGAGTGTCATAGCGTTAAATGGGTGTTTGTTGTTATTCAATTCCTTGTTGTTGTTGTTGTTGTTGTTGTTGATCAGGAGGTTCCATCGCTCCAGTGTGTAGCCCACTCTTTCTTCTGGAGGATCCCTGCCTTCTGCTGGCTCTGATGGAACTGGGGACGGTCCTGACGGGGAATCTTCACCGCATGGTACTGAGGCACTTTGTCTTCATACTGGACCCGACGGAAGAAACCACACTGTGGGGGAGAGAGAGGGGGGAGGGAGGGAGGGTATGAAAAATGCACTTTGCTGATGCCGCTGAGTAACCTGAAGGAGATTTTTTTGGTTCTGATTCCGCAAAACATTGTGTATGTGCCACAGAAGCCAAAATGTTCAGATGACTTGTAAAACGTCAGTAAAACAGGTGACACACAAGCAAAGAAAACACACCAGTGCCTTGCAAAACATTACAATTGTGCTGACACACGCTGACATTTCACCTACAGCCACCACAGTCTTGCAGCACCGCCATTTTGTCAGAAACACAAAAGAACAACAGAGAACACATGTTCATTCTGGCATTCTAACATTCTTATCAAAGTGTGGGACCAGATGGAATGATAATGTTAATGAATAGAATCGGAATGATTAGGAACATGAACACAACTTCCTTGTGCCAGAATGAACTTGTTTCAGGTACAGAATTTAGGTCAAAGATCACACGGCAGGCAGAGCCACAGCACGCAGCACAACAGGTCTCAGTCCATTAGGCACAGATCTAGGATCAGATCACACGGCAGGCAGAGCCACAGCACGCAGCACAACAGGTCTCAGTCCATTAGGCACAGATCTAGGATCAGATCACACGGCAGGCAGAGCCACAGCACGCAGCACAACAGGTCTCAGTCCATTAGGCACAGATCTAGGATCAGCTAACCTTCCCCAAACCCTAACCATTAGAGGAGGGAACACAAAACTGAACCTGGATCAGTGTCTAAGGGCAACTTCAGGGCGTGAGAGACCAGGGCATGCCAGTGTAGGGCAGTGCAGGGCAGGCCAGGGTGCATGGCTTTACCGCTTGGGGGAGAGTGGAGGGGAAAGCAGGAACCTATTGGTCTGATGCCTGCTTCTCCACCTCAGAGGGCTGAGCGTGCATGTGGGCGCGGTAGTATTCTGTCTCGTACTGGGGGCGGCGCTCTGTACGCTTGAAGAACCCACACTGAGGAGAGGAGGAGGAGAGAGGGAGGAGAAAGAGTTACAACCGAGATGTAGTGGAGGGAGGGAGGGAGGGAAGGAAGGAAGGAAGGAAGGAAGGAAGGAAGGAAGGAAGGAAGGAAGGAAGGAAGGAAGGAAGGAAGGAAGGAAGGAAGGAAGGAAGGAAGGAAGGAAGGAAGGAAGGAAGGAAGGAAGGAAGGAAGGAAGGAAGGAAGGAAGGAAGGAAGGAAGGTGAAAAAGAAGTACAGAGTAAAAGAGGTGTGGAGAGGAGAGACGGGCTAGAGATGTGGAGAGGAGAGACGGACTAGAGGTGTGGAGAGGAGAGACGGACTAGAGATGTGGAGAGGAGAGTTGGACTAGAGATGTGGAGAGGAGAGACGGACTAGAGATGTGGAGAGGAGAGACGGACTAGAGATGTGGAGAGGAGAGACGGACTAGAGGTGTGGAGAGGAGAGACGGACTAGAGATGTGGAGAGGAGAGACGGACTAGAGGTGTGGAGAGGAGAGACGGACTAGAGATGTGGAGAGGAGAGACGGACTAGAGGTGTGGAGAGGAGAGACGGACTAGAGATGTGGAGAGGAGAGACGGACTAGAGATGTGGAGAGGAGAGATGGACTAGAGATGTGGAGAGGAGAGATGGACTAGAGATGTGGAGAGGAGAGACGGACTAGAGGTGTGGAGAGGAGAGACGGACTAGAGATGTGGAGAGGAGAGACGGACTAGAGGTGTGGAGAGGAGAGACGGACTAGAGGTGTGGAGAGGAGAGACGGACTAGAGATGTGGAGAGGAGAGACGGACTAGAGGTGTGGAGAGGAGAGACGGACTAGAGATGTGGAGAGGAGAGACGGACTAGAGGTGTGGAGAGGAGAGACGGACTAGAGATGTGGAGAGGAGAGACGGACTAGAGGTGTGGAGAGGAGAGTTGGACTAGAGGTGTGGAGAGGAGAATTGGACTAGAGGTGTGGAGAGGAGAGACGGACTAGAGGTGTGGAGAGGAGAGACGGACTAGAGATGTGGAGAGGAGAGACGGACTAGAGATGTGGAGAGGAGAGATGGACTAGAGATGTGGAGAGGAGAGACGGACTAGAGGTGTGGAGAGGAGAGACGGACTAGAGATGTGGAGAGGAGAGACGGACTAGAGATGTGGAGAGGAGAGACGGACTAGAGATGTGGAGAGGAGAGACGGACTAGAGATGTGGAGAGGAGAGACGGACTAGAGGTGTGGAGAGGAGAGTTGGACTAGAGGTGTGGAGAGGAGAATTGGACTAGAGGTGTGGAGAGGAGAGACGGACTAGAGGTGTGGAGAGGAGAGACGGACTAGAGGTGTGGAGAGGAGAGACGGACTAGAGATGTGGAGAGGAGAGACGGACTAGAGGTGTGGAGAGGAGAGTTGGACTAGAGATGTGGAGAGGAGAGACGGACTAGAGATGTGGAGAGGAGAGACGGACTAGAGGTGTGGAGAGGAGAGACAGACTAGAGGTGTTGAGAGGAGAGATGGACTAGAGGTGTGGAGAGGAGAGACGGACTAGAGGTGTGGAGAGGAGAGACGGACTAGAGGTGTGGAGAGGAGAGACGGACTAGAGGTGTGGAGAGGAGAGACGGACTAGAGGTGTGGAGAGGAGAGACGGACTAGAGGTGTGGAGAGGAGAGACGGACTAGAGATGTGGAGAGGAGAGACGGACTAGAGATGTGGAGAGAAGCGACGGACTAGAGGTGTGGAGAGGAGAGATGGACTAGAGGTGTGGAGAGGAGAGACGGACTAGAGATGTGGAGAGGAGAGACGGACTAGAGATGTGGAGAGGAGAGACGGACTAGAGATGTGGAGAGGAGAGACAGACTAGAGATGTGGAGAGGAGAGTTGGACTAGAGGTGTGGAGCTGAGAGACGGACTAGAGATGTGGAGAGGAGAGACGGACTAGAGATGTGGAGAGGAGAGACGGACTAGAGATGTGGAGAGGAGAGACGGACTAGAGATGTGGAGAGGAGAGACGGACTAGAGGTGTGGAGAGGAGAGTTGGACTAGAGATGTGGAGAGGAGAGACGGACTAGAGATGTGGAGAGGAGAGACGGACTAGAGATGTGGAGAGGAGAGACGGGCTAGAGGTGTGGAGAGGAGAGTTGGACTAGAGATGTGGAGAGGAGAGACGGACTAGAGGTGTGAAGAGGAGAGATGGACTAGAGATGTGGAGAGGAGAGTTGGACTAGAGGTGTGGAGAGGAGAGACGGACTAGAGCAGAGATAAAACAAATGACTAATCTCAGAGAGAGGAGAGGAGAGGAGAATAGAACGAAGATCTGAAGATCACAGCTTGATACAAAAAAACATTATGATTGAATGATAAGAGGATAAGGAAGGATAGTCTGCTTCCACAGCATGCAGACCAGTAGGGTCAGCACCAGTATACCAGAAATGATAATAGAGGTATGTAGCTAGGTACAGTAACTAATATACAGTATGATGTGTGTGGACCTTCCAGAGTATGCAGGGTCAGCACCAGTACACCAGCCATGTATTTATTTATTTTACCTTTGTTTTACCAGGAAAGTTGAGTAAGAACCAGGGGTTGGAACCAAAATAATTTTCCAATCGTTTCCGATGTTTCGACCAGAATATAAAGTTCTGAACCGGTTCGAACCCCAAAAAAGTAACTGTTTATATAGGTCCTTTTCGTAATTTTTTTTAACCTGTGAAATCGACATAATTTTTTACATTTAGCTCATTCATTTGGAATCGGTAACGTAGTTTCATGTTTGATTGGTCAGATAAGTGCAGGCACCAGATGGGTGGGGAGAGAGCGAGAGAGAGGCGTGGACATGGAGGGGGCTTGAAGTGTTGAACATCATAACGTGCACTGGAATGTGTTTAGGCTATTACTAGCATTATAACTTCACCGAATTACAGAATTATATAATAGATATTAGGAATATTTTTAGAATTAAAAATAACGTTATTAACCGGTTTTCAAGATGTGACATTTTCTACGGTTCTGTTCCGGAATAGTAGAGATCACTTTCGTTCCCTGTTCGGTTTTTCCGTTCCTCTGAAAATGTTGTCCTTTTTCAGTTTCTGGTTCTGTTCCCTAAAATGGTTCCAACCACTGCCGAGAACATTCTCATTTACAGCAACGGCCTGAGGTATAGTTACAGGGGAGAGCAGGGGGGAATGAACGAGCCAATTGGAAGCTGGGGATGATTAGGTGTCCATGATGGTATGAGGGCCAGATTGGTGATTTTGCCAGGACACCGGGGTTAACACCCATACGCTTATGATAAGTGCCGTGGGATCTTTAGTGACGACAGAGAGTCAGGGCAACCATTTAACGTCCCATCCGAAAGACGGCACCCTACACAGGGCAACGTCCCCAATCACTGCCCTGGTGCATCCAGGATAACATGGGTACAGTAACCACAGTAGGTATAGTCATATATGATGTGTGTTGGTACCTTCCAGAGGATGCAGACCAGCAGGGCCAGCACCAGGATACCAGCCAGGATGGCTGTGAGGATCCACCACCAGGGGATCCAGTACTGGGCAGTCAGACCAATCTCTGGGTAAATCATCACTGGGACCTACAGGGAAAACACAGCAATATAAAGCAATGACTGCTTTGTTGTGAAGTGTCTTGTAAAAACTGTGTATGTGTCACTAGTAGCTTGAGCCCAGAGTCTTGTCTTACTCAGGACATATGGTCAGGAAAAGCCTGGCCCTAGTTACTGTGTTTGTTTGTGTGTGTTACCTGTGCGGCAGAATCCCTCAGCACCAGGTGTTTGATGCTGGACTTGACTGTGATGTTGGCTCTAACCAGCAGCTCCAGAGCACTGACTGATGGGAACTCCTGATGGAGAGAAGAGAGAAGAGAGGAGAGAGAGAGAGAAGAGAGAGAGAGAGAAGAGAGAGGCAAGAAGAGAAGAGAAGAGAAGAGAAGAGAAGAGAAGAGAAGAGAAGAGAAGAGAAGAGAAGAGAAGAGAAGAGAAGAGAAGAGAAGAGAAGAGAAGAGAAGAGAAGAGAAGAGAAGAGGGAAGAGGAGAGGGAAGAGAGAGGAGAGAGGAGAGAGAAGAGGTAAGAGAGAGGAGATAGAAGAGGTAAGAGAGAGGAGAGGAGAGGAAAGAAGAGAGAAGAGAGGAGATGAGAGGGAAGAGAGGAGAGGAGAGGAGAGGAGAGGAGAGGAGAGGAGAGGAGAGGAGAGGAGAGGAGAGGAGAGGAGAAAGGAGAGGAGAGGGGAGGGAAGAGAGAGAAGAGAGGAGAGGAGAGGAGAGAAGAGGGGAGAGGAGAGGGAAGAGAGAGAAGAGAGGAGAGGAGAGAGAAGAGAAAGGATCAACACTAGACCTTTACTAGGTGAAGGAGATTAGAGTGGCTCTGACCAGTAGCTAGCTACAGAACACTGAAGTGGGAGAGATTAGAGGAGATTAGAGTGGACACACATTATCCATGATATATTTCATATGATTATCATCAAGAATATTATGTTATTCTGGTAGCAGATTGAGATCAGTTTATGCTTTAGTCCAGGGGTTCTTAAACCTTTTGGGGCCAGGGACACCTTTTGCGATAGCAAATTCATCAGGGACCTCCACATAACTCGATGGGGATAAATAATATCTAATATAAAAAATAGCATACAAGGAGTTTTACTCTGACTGGCAGTGCATGGCTGGATAAACCAAGTCTCGGGCCCTGGGAAGGAACATTTTAAAGGCCCACCTCTTGGCATCAGAGAGAAAATGTTGCAAATTTCCTGCAATTCTACACATTTTGTCATGGGGCAGAAAGATGTTTTGTTGTTGCAGCTTTTAAGCTAATATCATGCAATTCTACACATTTTGCCATGAGGCAGAGAGAAGACTTTGCAGTTTTAAAGCTACAGTTAATAGCAAAGCAGCACCCCGCCTCTGTTTTGGTAAAAAACGGAAGAATGGGCCTGGAGAAATGTAACAACTCTTAAATTCACAGCCAGCGCTATGTATGCAAGGACTGACCATCCATGATATATTATAGATTTACCATGTGTTGAGGCTATACAGTGTTTGTTTACATTTACTTTGTTTACAAACATTGGCGTAAAACAAGCTATTTGGGTTCTGATTGGGTACGACAGTTGAACTAAGCTTATGTGGCATTTATAAGCTATGTTCTTCAAGAATCACTGGGTGTATCATGGTATTCCACAGCAAAACTTGATGTAGCAACTAAGGATTCTAGATTTAAATTACAGTGCATTTATACAGTACATTTATGTAAAAAGCGGAATTCAAGAAGCAAGAAGAATTATAATTATAATTAGGCCCTTGTTGCCCAGGGTTAAGAACATAACGATTCATAATATTACATCCTGTAAACTCGGCGGACCCCACTTTGAGACACCTACTCATTGTTTCCATATCAACACATGACAAAGAGGTTAGACAATGACGGCTAATGTTGATTTATACATAGTCAAAAGTATAGCGTTCCCCCTGTTCAGCCCGCCCTCGTGTTGCCTTTGTAGTTACAGTCTGTGATTGTCTGTGATTGCTCTCACCCCTTTCACAGTAACTGTTTCATCAATACAAATGCTACTATTATCATACACTTGCATTACGTTCAGGAAATGTGCCAAGCAGAGACATAAAGGTTGACTGGAACTGTGCCAGAGTGTAATAGGCAGCCCATACGGGGAAATAATACATTTAAAACAAACATTTTTGGATGCATTTTAGGATACGTGAAATATAAAAAAATAGGCCAAATAATGTATTTACTATGCATTTTGAAATGTATTTTAATGTGTGACATACATTTGTAAATGTATTTGTAATACATACATTTGTATGGAAATATATTATTTCCGGTATGGGAGCGTTGAGATGTTGAGGGATTTCCGGTATGGGAGCGTTGAGATATTGAGGGATCTCCGGTATGGGAACGTTGAGATTGTTTTTTAAATAATTTTTTTTACCTTTATTTAACTAGGCAAGTCAGTTAAGAACAAATTCTTATTTACAATGACGGCCTACACCGGCCAAACCCGGACGACGCTGGGCCAATTGTGCACCACCCTATGGGGGTGTTGAGTGGTGGTACTTTAATGAATGTGTAGGATTATAACTTTTAATAACCAGATGCTTCAGCTAGCAAAGTACATAGGTGTGTGGCCATAAAAGGCCATACAATTCTATCAACATGCCGGCGTGTAATGCATTGCATTATGGGAACAGTAGTCTTTATTACCACAATGTGATAGGTGATGTGGTGTTTTACCTCCAGGAAAGTGCTGTTCCACAAACGTCCCTGGATCTTGAGGACAGCCGAGCCAGAGAAGCTGTGGAGAGGACACTGGAAGAGGACGCAGCGCGCTGAACCCAGCACACAGTCCTACAGACACACGGGGGGAGGGAAGACAAGCCATGAGAATAGCAGGGTTGGTATTCAATCAAACTTGCAGTAAGGATGCTGTGCATTGCATACAGGGCTCTTAGGGATTGGAGCATATTTATGCAGTGCAGGTTAATTGAATCTGACCTTCTCTCTCCCCTCCCTCCCTCCCTCCCTCCCTCCCTCCCTCCCTCACCAGTTTGAGTGACTTGCGTCTCTCGGAGGCGGCCACAGCGGGCGTGGTCCTACCCAGACTGCCCTTGTTCATCACATGCCCCTCCTCTTCCGGGTGGGACCGCCCCTTCCTCTTGGCCTGTTCGTGGGGACAGGAAACAGAGGACGGCATTTTTGTTTACAATAACTTATTTCTTATAATCCACAGAGTTGTGTAAATTGAAGACTTAAAGAAAGCTTTGAAGAAAGACTTTGAAGAAAGCTAACTCTCTCTCCTCTGCTCTCATCCTTCTAGACTTATCTGCTGCCTTTGATACTGTGAACCATCAGATCCTCCTCTCCACCCTCTCCGAGTTGAGCATCTCCGGCGCGGCTCACTCTTGGATTGCGTCCAACCTGAACAGGTCGCTCCAACCAGGTGGCATGGCGAGAATCTGTATCCGCACCACGTTCTCTCACCACTGGTGTCCCCCAGGGCTCAGTTCTAGGCCCTCTCCTATTCTCTCTATACACCAAGTCACTTGGCTCTGTCATATCCTCACATGGTCTCTCCTATCATTGCTACGCAGACGACACACAATTAATCTTCTCCTTTCCCCCTTCTGATAACCAGGTGGCGAATCGCATCTCTGCATGTCTGGCAGACATATCAGTGTGGATGTCGGATCACCACCTCAAGCTGAACCTCTGCAAGACGGAGCTGCTCTTCCTCCCGGGGAAGGACTGCCCGCTCCATGATCTCGCCATCACGGTTGACAACTCCATTGTGTCCTCCTCCCAGACTGCAAAGAACCTTAGCGTGACCCTGGACAACACCCTGTCGTTCTCTGCTAACAACAAAGCGGTGACCCAATCCTGTAGGTTCATGCTCTACAACATTCGCAGAGTACGACCCTACCTTACACAGGAAGCGGCACAGGTCCTAATCCAGGCACTTGTCATCTCCCGTCTGGATTACTGCAACTCGCTGTTGGCTGGGCTCCCTGCCTGTGCCATTAAACCCCTACAACTCATCCAGAATGCTGCAGCCCGTCTGGTGTTCAACCTTCCCAAGTTCTCTCACGTCACCCCGCTCCTCCGCACACTCCACTGGCTTCCAGTTGAAGCTTGCATCTGCTACAAGACCATGGTGCTTGCCTATGGAGCTGTGAGGGGAACGGCACCTCCTTACCTTCAGGGTCTGATCAGTCCCTACACCCAAACGAGGGCATTGCGTTCTTCCACCTCTGGCCTGCTGGTCCCCCTACCTCTGCGGAAGCACAGTTCCCGCTCAGCCCAGTCAAAACTGTTCGCTGCTCTGGCACCCCAATGGTGGAACAAGCTCCCTCACGACGCCAAGACAGCGGAGTCACTGACCACCTTCCGGAGACACTTGAAACCCTACCTCTTTAAGGAATACCTGGGATAGTATAAAATTAATCCTTCTACCCCCCTCCCCCCCCCCCACAAAATATATAAAATAATAATAATATTAATTTTTTGTAAAGTGGTTGTCCCACTGGCTATCATAAGGTGAATGCACAAATTTGTAAGTCGCTCTGGATAAGAGCGTCTGCTAAATGACGTAAATGTAAAGACTTGGACGATTTCTTCCGGGTGCACTTGTTTCTAACTGAGGTGAATGTAAAAAAAATAAAATAATGCAATAAGCAGGTTGACGTTTATTGTCATGAGTCTTGTCCTGGGGGCAGAACTGAGCAATTTCCACTTAGAAGCCAGCTGCAAAGACAACATGTGCTATTGTTAGGCTTGAAATGTACTGATTCATGTTACCGTACTATAACTCATTAATTACTTTACATGTATAAGGAATGTACAGTGAGGGAAAAAAGTATTTGATCCCCTGCTGATTTTGTACGTTTGCCCACTGACAAAGACATGATCAGTCTACAATTTTAATGGTAGGTTTATTTGAACAGTGAGAGACAGAATAACAACAACAAAATCCAGAAAAACGCATGTCAAAAATGTTAGAAATTGATTTGCATTTTATTGAGGGAAATAACTATTTGACCCCTCTGCAAAACATGACTTAGTACTTGGTGGCAAAACCCTTGTTGGCAATCACAGAGGTCAGACGTTTCTTGTAGTTGGCCACCAGGTTTGCGCACATCTCAGGAGGGATATTGTTCCACTCCTCTTTGCAGATCTTCTCCAAGTCATTAAGGTTTCGAGGCTGATGTTTGGCAACTCAAACCTTCAGCTCCCTCCACAGATTTCTATGGGATTAAGGTCTGGAGACTGGCTAGGCCACTCTTAATGTGCTTCTTCTTGAGCCACTCCTTTGTTGCATTGGTCGTGTGTTTTGGGTCATTGTCATGCTGGAATACCCATTCACGAACCATTGTCAATCCCCTGGCTGAGGGAAGGAGGTTCTCACCCAAGATTTGATGGTACATGGCCCCGTCCATCGTCCCTTTGATGCGGTGAAGTTGTCCTGTCCCCTTAGCAGAAACCCCCCCCCAAAGAATAATGTTTCCACCTCCATGTTTGACAGTGGGGATGGTGTTCTTGGGGTCATAGGCAGCATTCCTCCTCCTCCAAACACGGCGAGTTGAGTTGATGCCAAACAGCTCAATTTTGGTCTCATCTGACCACAACACTTTCACCCAGTTCTCCTCTGAATCATTCAGATGTTCATTGGCAAACTTCAGACGGGCCTGTATATGTGCTTTCTTGAGCAGGGGGACCTTACGGGCGCTGCAGGATTTCAGTCCTTCACGGCGTAGTGTGTTACCAATTGTTTTCTTGGTGACTTTGGTCCCAGCTGCCTTGAGATCATTGACAAGATCCTCCCGTGTAGTTCTGGGCTGATTCCTCACCGTTCTCATGATAATTGCAACTCCACGAGGTGAGATCTTGCATGGAGCCCCAGGCCGAGGGAGATTGACAGTTATTTTGTGTTTCTTCCATTTGCGAATAATCGCACCAACTGTTGTCACCTTCTCACCAAGCTGCTTGGCGATGGTCTTGTAGCCCATTCCAGCCTTGTGTAGGTCTACAATCTTGTCCCTGACATCCTTGGAGAGCTCTTTGGTCTTGGCCATGGTGGAGAGTTTGGAATCTGATTGATTGATTGCTTCGTGGACAGGTGTCTTTTATACAGGTAACATACTGAGATTAGGAGCACTCCCTTTAAGAGTGTGTTCCTAATCTCAGCTCGTTACCTGTATAAAAGACACCTGGGAGCCAGAAATCTTTCTGATTGAGAGGGGGTCAAATACTTATTTCCCTCATTAAAATGCAAAACAATTTATAACATTTTTGACATGCGTTTTTCTGGATTTTTTTGTTGTTATTCTGTCTCTCACTGTTCAAATAAACCTACCATTAAAATTATAGACTGATCATTTATTTGTCAGTGGGCAATCGTACAAAATCAGCAGGGGATCAAATACTTTTTTCCCCTCACTGTATATGTTGGGGTCAATGAAGGGTAGATGGGAACTAGGAATCTGGAAAGTTACAGAGAGAGCTATGCTGTAGCCGGCCGCGACCGGGAGACCAATGGGGCGGCGCATTGACTCCTCTATTTTATTTTTTCACTGACTCTATGCACACTCACAGAACTCTACACACACACACACACACTTACACTCCAATATACACACACACACACTTAATTTGCTCACATACACAACACGCACACACATTCATACTGACTCTACAACACACACACACACACACACACACACACACACACACACACACACAATCAGCATATAATAATAATAATAATAATAATAATAATAATATGCCATTTAGCAGACGCGTTTATCCAAAGCGACTTACAGTCATGCGTGCATACATTTTTGTGTATGGGTGGTCCCGGGGATCGAACCCACTACCTTGGCGTTACAAGCGCCGTGCTCTACCAGCTGAGCTACAGAGGACCAGCTACAGAGGACCATATACATTGCTGCTACTCAGTTTATCATATACTGAGTGTACAAAACATTAGGAACACCTTCTTAATATTGAGTTGCACCCCCTTTTGCCCTCAGAACAGACTTAATTCATCGGGGCATGGACTACAAGGTGTCGAAAGCATTCCACAGGGATGCTGGCCCATGTTGACTCCAATGTTTCCCACAGCTGTGTCAAGTTGGCTGGATGTCTTTTGGGTGGTGGACCATTCTTAATACACACAGGAAACTGTTAAGTGTGAAAAACCCAGCAGCGTTGCAGTTCTTGACACACTCAAACCGGTGTGCCTGGCACATACTACCATAACTCGTTCAAAGGCACTTAAAGATGCAATATACTGAAATCGCTCCGCCATTTCTTGGTTGCAAAAATTCTAATAGTTTGCCTAATTTCAGTTTATGTGACAAAACAAGCAAGAATAGCGTAGAGAATCATTGTACCATCTAAACCACTGTGAAATATATTTTCCATAATCCAAAATATTGTATATTCAGCTGGTGCACAAAACCAAAAGCAAAAGAAGCAAAAACTAAACTTAAGAACAGGAAGCATAGAAATAGTGCACATAGAACAGATCTACCGCTTCTTAGACTTGCTTTCAATGAGAATGACAGATCTATAACTCATATTTCTATGTGAATTTGGTGGGGTCGCCCAAAAAGTTACATATTGCAGCTTTAAATATTTTTTCTTGCCCATGCACACACACACAATCCATGTCTCAATTGTCTCAAGACTTACAAATGTTTCTTTAACCTGTCTCCTCCACTTCATCTACACTGATTGAAGTGGATTTAAAAGGTGACATCAATAAGGGATCATAGCTTTCACCTGGATTCACCTGGTCAGTCTGTCATGGAAAGAGCAGGTGTTCTTAATGTTTTGTATAATGAGTGTACATATAGCTTATTGACTATAGGCACTGACCCTGGAACTGTCCCTGTATATAGCTACTGACCCTGGAACTGTCCCTGTATATAGCTACTGACCCTGGAACTGTCCCTGTATATAGCTACTGACCCTGGAACTGACCCTGTATATAGCTACTGACCCTGGAACTGTCCCTGTATATAGCTACTGACCCTGGAACTGTCCCTGTATATAGCTACTGACCCTGGAACTGTCCCTGTATATAGCTACTGACCCTGGAACTGAGCCTGTATATAGCTGACTTACTTTCTCCTGTTCTTGTTATTTCTGTTTCTTGTGTGTTTCTGTTCTACTTTACTTTATTTTATAGTATCATATTTTCACTATTGATATTGACTACTGCATTGTTGGGAAAACAAAATAAAGGTATTTGACTGTTCTAGTGCACGTACTGTAGCCTTTGGCTGGTCTTCAGAAGGAGAGCTGTGGGAGAACTTGCGTGGGTTGAGGGAGGTGTGGGGGGTACAGTGTGTTTCTGGATGGCCCTGGAAGTGAAGAGCGGTGGGGTACAGGAGCCACTTCCCATTGGACAGCTCATGAGGCCACATTATGTTGAGGAAGGCTGAGCCTAGAGTCTGCAGGGACGGCCCGGTGTTGGTCACCTAATCAAAACATGGAGAATTGATTGATTAGTTGAATGAAACACGGTCAATATAAAATGATTATGATCGAAACAAATTATTACTTGAAATATTATCTAAAGCTTACAATTGAGCCTATGCTAAGCCTGGCCCCCTTGGTTACTGTTTTGTAACCTCTGACAACATTTTCCCGGAAAGCCCAATTCCCCATTCAACCACTGGCGAAATCTCCTCAAACTGATCTCAAAATGTGTTTGTAATACACAACGAAACTACCTCTTACTAATCAAGAAACTATTGGGTATGTTGTGGTAAACTGTTGTAGTGTCTGAGAGTTTATGATTTTGCTGACGTTTGCAAATGGTGTGTTAGAGGAACTTGGCTCTGCTTGCGGAAACATCTGGAAAACATTACTACATAGGTTTCTTGGAATAGAGGAGAGTCTGCTATGTAGAGGCCAGGGATTGGTTTATTAAAATCACGCCATATTATGTTACATAGGATATAAATACTTGGTTGAGACAAAGGAGGGGGAGACAACAGATTGGGCCGTTGTTCTCCAGATGCTGGCAGATATCTGTAAATTGATACTGTGATCTTTGATGCAATAAAATCTATATAATCAAAGTACAGTGTAAGCGAACTTCTTATCATCACAGCATAGATCAGCATCGTTGTCTTGGACTACCACACTGTCATTACAATCACTTCACGGGAAGCTGGTAAAATTATGTTTGTAATGTAGAATTAACTGTCAGCAAGAAAACAAAGTTATATTAAGCTAGCTAGCGTTTGGAACGTTTGGTGTTCAATGAGACTGAGAGCTAGCTAACAATGTAACAAAAGTATAATTTTGGATTTGAAAAGTACTCCATCGACAGGCTCTTCATTTCAGGAATCACAGTAGCAAGTACTCCTGGCGCATTGTTAAATTATTTAGCCATTTAAACAATACAATACATACACTCTCCGTTTTTGCCATACCCTCACTGGCTTTCATGTGATTTAAACGTGAGCTTGTCCAATGTGTCGGACTCATCCAATAGTGCGTGATTGTGGCCCGCATATGGGCATTCCTGCATCTGCAGGAACACTCCCCACTAGAGCATTGGGATCTGCATGAACACTGTCTACCGTGTTGCCCCCCCGCCTCCCGCCTGTGTACCAGAGCCCTAGCTAGCTAGCACACAGTGTCCTTCGCTCCCACCTGCCCTCTCTGTTGTTAACAGAACTGCGGGAAACCAGTACCTGACAGGCGTGGGCAAAGGACACTGTTTTAGCTTCTTCTGTGGGGTTTATCGGCGGTTGGCGTCCAACGTTATGGTGCATTGGGGCCACCTACTGTACTGGCGCGCTCCCGCCTTTGTACCGGAGTCCTAGATTAAAAATTGACCAATAGAAAGAAGGGGTTCGTGCAGATGCAGGAACGCCGCGTATCGCCGGCCGCAATCACACCCTTGACTGGATGACAGTTGCTATCCATTGGAACGCTGTGACTGGTTGCCCAGAATTCTGGGGCGGGGCTTAGCGAAGGGTTAATTTAGTGGCCACGTTTTTTCTCCTGTTCACAGCAATAGAAAGATGCTATGCTACACTGTCATGCTACACCGTCTCTTGTTCTCAAAAATAGGAAATAGAGGAACTCAATGGAAATAAGCCCTCTGATGTTATTGTTTTATTGAATGTAATTTTATTTTGGATAAAAATAACATATACTGCAAATCAAGGATGTTGTGGATTTGATCCCATATGATAACATTTGAAAGCATGAATTACAACACTTATTTCTAAAGTGGTCCTCAATGTATGTGGGTCGTATATGGGTTGTGTGTGGGTCGTGTATGGGTCGTTTGAGGGGTCACGTCTGGGTCGTTCCACAAAAAAGAGTGCCTTTTGCTTCTTATTGATATTTTAAGTAGAAATTGTGCACCAATATTTAATTTGAAAAGCCTGCTATATTAAATGAAGTGCCCTTGGCTTTAATATAGACCACATAGAGAATTCAAAAATCTGAATAAATGCTTGCTAAAGTGCAAAAATTCAGCATTTTGACAATGACATTGAAAGTCTAATAGTCAAACCATAGTGTAAAAACAGATGACATAGTTTTACTATTTGTGGTCATTTTCTGGTGTTTCGTGGAAAACTGAGCGGGTTGAGCATAGCGTAGATAGACAGGCTAGAAATATTTTTGCAATTTCCTTTTTTTTGTGAAGCTTGAATTGCCACTTCCTGTTGCACACAACAAGCTTCCATTCCCCCTGTCACGAGGGGATTCATGGCTGATTTAAGATGAAATCGTCAACCTTGTTACGGTCAACCCTGATACGGTCCACCCTGTTACGGTCAACATGTTACGGTCAACCCTGTTACTTTATTTGGCACTTAATAGGTACTTACTATAGTCATTTTTATATTTACAATGGAAAACGTGTTTTTTATGAAGTTGAACATGTGCTCCTTCTGACAGAATGTTAAAATTTGGTGAAATCAAATGTGGGTTTTTTTCCACCAAGTTACACTTCTCAAAAAGGCACCGAATTGGTGGAACGATCCATGTAATATTTTCTGTTGGCTATTTTTAATTGTCAAATAAAAATAAATGATCAATCAATCAATCTCACCGTAAACTCAAACTCCAGAGCGCTGCCCACGTCGTCCAGTGTCTCCATAGCGCTCTCCCCCTTCACAGCTCCACTGAAGAACAGCTGGTGTGGCCGGGCCAGCCTGAATCAACACAGAAACAGACAGAGGGTTAGGGTTAGTGGGCTAATGGACAGAGCCTGACACAGCCTTATGGTACCATTGTTTACTGTGTCAGATTGACATTGGCTACTGAATCATAGGACTTGGTCCTGTTCAAATACCTCTGGAAAGGGTTCTATCTTTTCCATCCTTTCTGGGATATTTGAATTAGTGATGATTTGAAGGAGGGAGGGAGGGGGGAGGGAGGGGGCGAGGGAGGGAGGGAGGAGGAGGGAGGGGAGGGGGGCAAGGAGGGAGGGAGGGATGGAGCGGGGAGGGAGGGAGGGAGGGAGGGAGGGGGGAAGGGGCGAGGAGGGAGGGGGAGGGAGGGGCGAGGGAGGGAGGGAGGGAGGAGGAGGGGGAGGGAGGGGGAGGGAGGAGGGAGGGAGGGGGAGGGCGGGGAGGGGCAGGAGGAGGGAGGGGAGGAGGGAGGGAGGGAGGGGGAGGGGCGAGGGAGGAGGGGGAGGGAGGGAGGAGGAGGGAGAGGAGGGGGAGGGAGGAGGAGGGAGGGAGGGAGGGAGGGGGAGGGAGGGAGGAGGGGGGAGGGAGGGAGGGAGGGAGGGAGGGGAGGGAGGGAGGGAGGGAGGGGGAGGAGGGAGGGAGGGAGGGAGGAGGGAGGGAGGGAGGGAGGGAGGGAGGGAGGGAGGGAGGGAGGGAGGTGATGCATTAGAGAAGCATTGGGACAAAGCCTAAGTGATAACTTAGAGTGCAGTACTTACCCACTGACAGCCAGAGGGAGCTCTATGATGACTTTGGCCACGGCTGTGACTGGGGCCAGGTCTGGCTGCTCACTGATACTGAGGAGGAGACAACCCCACACACAGTGAGGACACATTACATCATAGATAGTAGGAGGAAACTAACACTGAGTTAAATGGACCAACTGCTGAGGAGAGACACATGTAGACACTTAGGTTTCCTGGACACATATTAAGCTCAGGACCAAGAAGCACTTTCAGATTTTTTGATTGAGCATGGTTTTATGCTCAGGTCTAGGCTTATTTGGGTCCTGGAGACTGGCTCATTCAGGACCTAATCTTCAAGTAGTTGTCCATCCAGGACTTACGTAGCCAGCAGGAGGTTGACAGTGAGTTCCGTGGTCTCTATGGTGATAGCAGAGGTGCTGAGGATGATGTAGAACTTCAGTGTAGCATCTCTCTTCAGGGGGTTTCCCAGCTCGCACTCTGCCTGAGAGCCATTCTGATTGGCCTGACACACCACCTACACACAGGAAACAGGAAACACAGTCAGGTTCAGCAGAGTTCCATTACCTCAGGATGGATGGGAGACAGTAGCCAGTTAACTCAGGAAGGATGGGAGACAGTAGCCAGTTAACTCAGGATGGATGGGAGACAGCAGCCAGTTAACTCAGGATGGGATGGGAGACAGAAGCCAGTTAACTCAGGATGGGATGGGAGACAGTAGCCAGTTAACTCAGGATGGATGGGAGACAGTAGCCAGTTAACTCAGGAAGGATGGGAGACAGTAGCCAGTTAACTCAGGATGGGATGGGAGACAGAAGCCAGTTAACTCAGGATGGATGGGAGACAGTAGCCAGTTAACTCAGGAAGGATGGGAGACAGTAGCCAGTTAACTCAGGATGGATGGGAGACAGTTAACGCCTCCAGTTAACTCCTCTGCTGATTTGACCATACATAGGGCTCTGAGTTTTACGTGACCATAAGTAAGTCAGGGTTATTCCTGGCCAGGTCACGGGGTTAAATCCACTCTTGGATCGTAGTGTTGTGTACTAACTGGCTTAATAAAAAGGCATAGTATGTGCTGGAGAAATGGTGTGTGTGGGCTCTACTTTTACAAGCCAGAGGAGGACAGGGTGTCTGGCAGGGAGACCAGTAGCCTACCTGTTGTCCCCTGAAGCCAGAGTATGACAGGGTGTCTGGCAGGGTGACCACTAGCTGGGCGGCGTGGGCGTCGTCACCGTCCTCCTCGGGGTGCAGAGGGTCAGAGGGCATGTTGGTGACGGTCACCTCCAACACCACAGACCTCTGGTCAGTCAGAGAGAACACTGCCACCTCCTCATCATCTCTGGGTATGACATGAGGACGAGGAAAATATAAAAGAAGTGGTTAGATGTGAAGGAACAGAAGAGTGAAAACAAAATGGTGGAATGATACGTTACCACATCTCAGGAAGGAGGAGGACACACACAGAGTTGTTAGAGGAAGGGGAACAGAAGAATAGATACAGTGGTTCCGAAATGAACTTTTTAAAGGAACTCAGTACGGCTTTAAATTTACCCTTTTACCCCGTTTTTTTAGTTCGGTTTTTTTAGGTCAAAGATATTGTAGTAATTTTTTTGTCACTCAAATATCACATGAATACACATTAGACATGGCAAAATGTATAGAATTGCAAGAAAATGTGCTTTAAATGGCAACATTTTCTTTGCACCCCATGACAAAATGTGTAGAATTGCAGGAAATAAACTCTCCACCAACAAGCGGAGGGTGAACAGTTTGTGTCCATGGAAATAGACGTGGCACGTGCAGGGGGGGCATGTTCCCCAATGCTGGAAGGGGTGCCCTGAGTGAAAAAGTTTGGGAACCCCTGGAATAGAAGGTTAGAAGGTGATATGTTTAAACTCATAGTAAACAGCTATTGGAACAGCTCAATGCCTCATCTCTGGATATGAGAGAGGGTTAGGAAATATAAAAGCGTATTCCTACTAACTTTGGCAGAGGGGTGAAGAGGTCAGAGGTTATAGGTCGGGTTCCAAACTGGTAGGTGAACTTCAGGTTGCTCTGACAGATCTTATCATCACCACAGCCTTCCCTCAGGAAATTCACCTGCAACGGAGGAGACAGACTTCAGATCAGGCAAGGACATGGAAAAAAAAGTCACTGTGGGAAACCACCCAAGTTGATCCTGTTGGTGTGGAACTGACCTCAGAGTGCAGGGTGTTGGAGCTGGCAACACTCAGTACAGGAGGTAGCGTGTGTCGTTCCTCTGGGTGAGTGTCTGAGGAGAACACAGGGGGTTTGATGGTGTGGGTGATGGTCAGGGAGATGGGACGCAGCTTGTCACGGATATTCTCCTGCACCGGAAAGAATGATTAAACGATTATTCAATGAGATTACATTATATGGAAGTCAATTGGTATCTATCTACAAATTATCTTGGAGGTTATGACTATAGCAGACCTGGGTTGAAATAATATTTGTTTTCATTCAGCTTTTATTTAACTTTTTAGACTACTATTCCTTTGATCATTTACAGATAAGCAAAATAAATCTTAAATACTAGTTCTTCCCAGGTTTGGAACACTATGCAACATCTAAAGCAGCAACAACAACAACAGCAACAACAACAACAACAACAACAAGCATCTGTTCTCGACTATCAGCCCTTACTTGTAGTTGGAAGGTGGCTTTCCGGCAGGCGGGATGACGTTGACCATTCAGCTCCACCTCATCAGTGTGTGTGTACTCCGCCTCCTGTGCACTCCGACCCAGGAAGCTAACACGGTGGGGCAGGCCCAGCTTCCTGCGCTCGGTGTCAGCCTCGAAGAGTAGGACCAGAGCTAGAGGGGAGGGAGGGAGGGAGGGAGGGAGGTAGGGATGGAGGGAGGGGAAATGTCAGCACACCAGGGAAGAGCTCAGCTTACTTGAAGCACAGACTGACTGGAGTAACAAACATCATTCAACAAAGAAGAAATAACTATTTCTAAACAGAGGTGTAACTTACTGATGTCTGGTGAGTAAGACTCTGGATATGCAGTAAAGGTGAAGCAAACTTTGACCTCCACACTAACGACAGAAAACAACAGAGTTGACAGAGTCCTGTTTTAATTCACAACAGCAGAAACACAATAGCCTGGTTGCCAGTCTTCCACTAACTCCTTCATGGTTGGCTGAAGATGAAGAGAAGACTGGTAACCAGGCTATATGAACACACGAGACAAAGAGTATGATGTATCGGTGAATGCAACCTACCACACCCCATCTCTCCCCTTGCAGTTGTGTTGCTCCAAGTCAATATACTGCTGAGGTTCAACGAATACGTCCCGGGTCACATGAATGACCGGGTGAGACCTGTACAGAACCATCTTATCACCGAGAGAGCCTACTGCCAGGTCAGGGTACAGGTTCCCATCGATATCCAGGCCTCCTGAGATGGAGTAGCCGAACCTTTTCACCCCCTCGTCCACCCCGTCCAGGATCTGAGAGGGCGGAGTATAAATAACGTACATGATGGGAGGGGTTAAATGGAATGGACAATAAAGCTTTTTGGTATTAAATTAAATTCTCACCTGTGCAGGCTTGGTGTGGATGCCTGAAGACGAGCCTCGGTAGATGAACACTTTGCCATCTCCGTCGAACGGAGCCCCCACAGCGATGTCTGGATGGAGAGAGACAAACACAGATATAAACTCCTGAATCAGGAGATTCTCCTGCCCCTGTGGGCCGTTCTGGCTTACTTTACTGGCAACGGCAGTATGCAGGATTTATGTTTTCAACAGTCGCTATACATCCCAAATAGCACCCTATTCCCTACATAGTGCACCACTTGTGACCAGGGACCATAGGGGCTCTGGTAAAAAGTAGTGCACTACATAGGGAATAGGGTGCCTTTTGGGACACAGATTATATGTATGAACAGTTGCTCGGTCCCCTCTGTCCACTCAGTCCCTTCATGCAGTCGATGAATGCACTTTAAATAAAGTTTGATTTGATCGGGTCAGTCCTCACCATCATATCCGTCCCGGTCCAGGTCTCCTACATTGTTGACGGTCAGCCCAAACATGGAGTCATAGGTTCCGTTGAGCCTGATTGGCCGAGCATACTCCCAGTTACCGAATGGGTTCAGGAAGACGTATACAGCACCTCCGATCTCTGTCTTCCTGTCAAAGTAGTTAGGAGCTCCCACTATCAGGTCTGTCCAGCTGAGAGAGAGGACCGGGAGTTTAAAGTTTCAAAATGTATTTGGGTAAATCCGTTTGAATTGAATCAGTTTTTGACAGCAACCCTTTTCATTTAAACAAAACTTTCCATACATGTTTGGAAGAAGTGGTCAGAAAGTGACTTTTTAGACCTGAATTCCAAAACATTCAGGAGATAAAGGTGCTCAAAGTTGCAACTTATATATGCCACCTAAACTCAGCAAAAAACTCACTGTGAACTGCGTTTATTTTCAGCAAACGTGTAAATATTTGTATGAACATAACAAGATTCAACAACTGAGACATAAACTGAACAAGTTCCACAGACATTTGACTAACAGAAATGGAATATTGTGTCCGTGAACAAAAGAGGGGGGGGGGGTCAAAATCAAAAGTAACAGTCAGTATCTGGTGTGGCCACCAGCTGCATTAAGTACTGCAATGCATCTCCTCCTCATGGACTGCACCAGATTTGCCAGTTCTTGCTGTGAGATGTTACCCCACTCTTCCATCAAGGCACCTGCAAGGTCCCGTACATTTCTGGGGGGAATGGCCCTAGCCCTCACCCTCCGATCCAACAGGTCCCAGACGTGTTCAATGGGATTGAGATCCGGGCTCTTTGCTGGCCATGGCAGAACACTGACATTCCTGTCTTGCAGGAAATCACGCACAGAACGAGCAGTATGGCTGGTGGCATTGTCATGCTGGAGGGTCATGTCAGGATGAGCCTGCAGGAAGGGTACCACATGAGGGAGGAGGATGTCTTCCCTGTAACGCACAGCATTGAGATTGCCTGCAATGACAACAAGCTCAGTCCGATGATGCTGTGACACACCGCCCCAGACCATGACGGACCCTCCACCTCCAAATCCATCCCGCTCCAGAGTACAAGCCTCGTGTGTAACGCTCATTCCTTCGATGATAAACGCGAATCCGACCATCACACCTGGTGAGACAAAACCGCGACTCGTCAATGAAGAGCACTTTTTGCCAGTCCTGTCTGGTCCAGCGACGGTGGGTTTGTGCCCATAGGCGACGTTGTTGCCGGTGATGTCTGGTGAGGACCTGCCTTACAACAGGCCTACAAGCCCTCAGTCCAGCCTCTCTCAGCCTATTGTAGACAGTCTGAGCACTGATGGAGGGATTGTGCGTTCCTGGTGTAACTCGGGTGGTTGTTGTTGCCATCCTGTACCTGTCCCGCAGGTGTGATGTTCGGATGTACCGATCCTGTGCAGGTGTTGTTACACGTGGTCTGACACTGCGAGGACGATCAGCTGTCCGTCCTGTCTCCCTGTAGCGCTGTCTTAGGCGTCTCATAGTACAGACATTGCAATTTATTGCCCTGGCCACATCTGCAGTCCTCATGCCTCCTTGCAGCATGCCTAAGGCACGTTCACGCAGATGAGCAGGGACCCTGGGCATCTTTCTTTTGGTGTTTTTCATAGTCAGTAGAAAGGCCTCTTTAGTGTCCTAAGTATTCATAACTGTGACCTTAATTGCCTACCGTCTGTAAGCTGTTAGTGTCTTAACGACCGTTCCACAGGTGCATGTTCATGAATTGTTTATGGTTCATTGAACAAGCATGGGAAACAGTGTTTAAACCCTTTACAAAGTTATTTGGATTTCTACGAATTATCTTTGAAAGACAAGGTCCTGAAAAAGGGACGTTTATATATAGGGTCGGTGCCAGTACCGTAGTTACAATGTGCAGGACTACTGGAGTAATTTAGGTAAATATGTAAACAGGGGTAAAAAGTGACTGATAAATACTAATGGTGATAATAATCAATAGCAGTAGCATAAGAGGAGGGAGGGAGGGAGGGAGGGAGGGAGGGAGGGAGGGAGGGAGGGAGGGAGGGAGGGAGGGAATCATGGGTTCAAATGAGAAGATGATTAATACAAATTAGCAACATCTGTCACTCAAATAATATCCCCAATGGTACTGAGGTTCTTCAGAAATCCTGGTCAGAGGATTCCCAGTTCTAGGATTCCATCCTTTCCTATTCCTTCCTGATACCGGAAAACCTCCAACATTGATTTCTGAAAATCCTGGTTATCTGGGGATTTTGCAACCTTACTCCCCCATCACTGTTGAGACATGGCTACAGAGTATCTGTGTATGCATTCCTTTACACTGCTATCAATAGGATCATTAGTAGTAGTAGTAGACATGCAGTACATGTGACTCTCACCCATCACTGTTGAGATCAGCCGTAGTCACAGAGTAGCCAAAGGAAGAAGCCAGCTCCTCTCCCCACAGGATGTGCTGTGGCACCAGGCGGTACATGTTGTCTTTACGCAGCAGCACCACCGCTCCCGTGTGATTGGCTCTCGGAGCCCCCGCCACAAAGGTCAGCTCCCCACGGCTCATTATGCCCTTAGCAGAGTCCACCGAGAAACCTGGAGCAAGGCATCACGGGAAAACAGTTATTAGAAGTAGACTGTGTGTGTGTGTGTGTGTGTGTGTGTGTGTGTGTGTGTGTGTGTGTGTGTGTGTGTGTGTGTGTGTGTGTGTGTGTGTGTGTGTGTGTGTGTGTGTGTGTGTGGACTGTATATCGACCATAGTCTCTCTCTCTGTGAGCTCATCTCCTTCACTGTTCTCTCATCCCTGTTGTAATAAAATGTGGCCTAAGTGGCTATTGATTTAACGGCAAACACATGATGAGTGTAATGTCCCTTAGTTGCAGGCAGCTCTCTCTGCCTGCCTGTCAGAGAGAGCTGCCTGCCTGTCAGAGAGAGCAGCCTGCCTGTCAGAGAGAGCTGCCTGCCTGTCAGAGAGAGCTGCCTGCCTGTCAAAGAGAGCCGCCTGCCTGTCAGAGAGAGCCGCCTGCTTGTCAGAGAGAGCCGCCTGCCTGTCAGAGAGAGCCGCCTGCCTGTCAGAGAGAGCCGCCTGCCTGTCAGAGAGAGCCGCCTGTCTGTCAGAGAGAGCCGCCTGCCTGACAGAGAGAGCCGCCTGCCTGTCAGAGAGAGCCGCCTGCCTGTCAGAGAGAGCCGCCTGCCTGTCAGAGAGAGCCGCCTGCCTGTCAGAGAGAGCCGCCTGCCTGTCAGAGAGAGCCGCCTGCCTGTCAGAGAGAGCAGCCTGCCTGTCAGAGAGAGCTGCCTGCCTGTCAGAGAGAGCTGCCTGCCTGTCAGAGAGAGCCGCCTGCCTGTCAGAGAGAGCCGCCTGCCTGTCAGAGAGAGCCGCCTGCCTGTCAGAGAGAGCCGCCTGCCTGTCAGAGAGAGCCGCCTGCCTGTCAGAGAGAGCCGTCTGCCTGTCAGAGAGAGCCGCCTGCCTGTCAGAGAGAGCCGCCTGCCTGTCAGAGAGAGCCGCCTGCCTGTCAGAGAGAGCTGCCTGCCTGTCAGAGAGAGCAGGGTGTGTATGTGTGTGTGTTTGTGTCTTCTCCTTCATACTGAGATAAAGACTAGGCCCATGTGTGTGTGTGTGGTAGGAAGACAAACATGAGGTAATGTCTTAGCAGATCCATGGTGTTGCTATAATGCAGCAGATGTTCCTGCTCAGGAAGCATGTAAACAGAGCAGTCTAGCATTCATCTTCATTTCTACTTGAATGGGATTTACTCCCTCGGGATTGTGAGGGGTGTGTCTGCATACAAATCAGGTAGAGTGAAATAGTGAAAATAGTGAGGGAATTGAACGTGCACGTGGTGTGACATGAGCATGTGAAAATGTAACTTTGTTTCAACAACCTGTGAAAAATATCAGATACAAATCAAATAATTTAAGAAAAGAAACAGGCAAACACACTAAACAGCTACAGCTATATTCTATTCCAACATGCGGCGGTGTGAGGGGGAGAAGAGAGGAGAGGATTGGCAGGGACCTGTGTTAGTCCAGGGTCAACATGCAGGGGGACGCTCAGAGACAAACACAGCGACTGTGTCTGAAAACATTACTAGCCATCAAATCCTTGGAAACAAGGATAGAGAAAGCAATGATTTGACAGCTAGTAACGTTTTTCAAACAGACATAAAGACAGACGATAGCATCTCGTAGACAAACAGACACACAGACACATACTGAGCGGCTCCAGGGAGACAGGTGTGTGGAATGCTACAGTTGGAGCTGTGAACCAGTAAAACAAAGGCCCAAATATCACAGAAGTCACATTACAACTCCAGTAAGGCTTTTAGTGGCCACCCGGACTATTTACATTGACACCCCACTCCATTTGTTTTTACACTGCTGCTACTCGCTGTTTATTATCTATGCATAGTCACTTTACCCCTACCTACATGTACAAATGACCTCGACTAACCTGTACCCCCGCACATTGACTCGGTACCGGTACCCCCTGTATATAGCCTCGTTATTGTTATTTTATTGTGTTACTTTTTATTTTTATTTAATTTTTTACTTTATTTAGTAAATATTTTCTTAACTCTTTCTTGAACTGCATTGTTGGTTAAGGGCTTGTAAGTAAGCATTTCACGGTAAGGTCTACACCTGTTGTAATCGGCGCATGTGACAAATAAAATGTGATTTGATTTGATTAGTGAGGCCTTTAGTGACGGATGACAGCTACGTTTTCCTTTTACGCAGCACTCTGATCTGCTCTTTCTTTTACTCAGAAGTCCAACCTTCTATGTAAAGATATAAAGGGAACCGAGGCTTTATCCTGTAATGTTTTTAAAAGCCGAATGGGGCACAACGGGTTGGGAAATGGGGCCCCTGAGGAACGACATCAAACACAGTTGTGTTGTGCAGCTGTCAAAAGTGTCAACCCTCACGGTTGTAAGGTTTATGTTGGGTTAGACTATGTGGTAAAAAAAATAAAAAAGTTACATAGCCCTAGAATCAACTGAAAGCTACACTGTAAATTGATCTTAATGGATCTAAATATATTGTTGCTACTTTACTTACATTATCTGATGTCATATTTTATCAGTAGTTTTCAGTGGGGGGTTTTCTTTTAACGGAACATCGTGTGAGTCCGAGATTTAAAAATCTAGAAAACGGACATTTCACTTTTCATTGGCTGTATTTATTTTGGCAGGAATTCTGGAAAAACTCGGCCTGACTGATCAGTTGACTGGGCGGGGCTCCCTATCCAATAATCATCTGATTTAATGAGGAGAAACACAGTGTAAAACTGGTGCAGCTGGGTACTGACTGGATACTATGGATCACTCAGTCGAGAGACTAGGGGCCAGTTTCCCAGACACATATGAAGCCTAGTCCAGGACTAAGAATTACTTTCAAAAGAGTGTCCATTGAGCACATGCTTTTCAGTCCAGAACTAGGCTGAAACTGTTTCCGGGAAACAAGCCCTATACAGAAAACGTTATATTATTGTACTATATATTATACTATATATCATACTATTATACTATATATTATACTATTATACTATATATCATACTATTATTATACTATATATCATACTATATATTATGCTATATACTATAGTATTATTATACTATGTATATTACACTATATATTGTTCTATATATCATACTATTATTGTACTATATATTATACTATATATCATACTATTATTATACTATATATCATACTATTATTATACTATATGTTGTACTATATATCATACTATATAATATACTATATATCATACTATGTATTATACTACATATCATACTATATATTATACTATTATTATACTATATATTATACTATTATTATACTATACACTGAGTGTACTAAACATTAAGAACCCTTTCCTAATATATGGCCCAGGTTGACTCCAGTGCTTCCCACAGTTGTATCAAGTTGGCTGGATGTCCTTTGGGTGGTGGACCATTCTTGTTACACACGGGAAACTGTTGAGTGTGAAAAACCCAGCAGTGTTGCAGTTCTTGACACAAACCGGTGTGCCTACTACCATACCCTGTTCAAAGGCACTTCAATCTTTTGTTTTTGCTCCAGGAGCGCCGTTTTACTATGGCTGACGCTGTAGAACAACACATTACACTGCACTTATCATACTACTATGGCTGACCCTGTAAAACAACACATTACACTGCACCTATCACACTACTATGGCTGACCCTGTAAAAACAACACATTTCACTGCACCTATCCGATGTATGTGACAATAAAGCAATGAAACAATAATAATTCTGCATTTACATTTAATTTAATTCTGAATATAACTAAACTGAAAAATAACCAGTAACAACACTACTGTCTGTCTATAAATAACCAGTAATAACACTACTGTCTGTCTATAAATAACCAGTAATAACACTACTGTCTGTCTATAAATAACCAGTAATAACACTACTGTCTGTCTATAAATAACCAGTAATAACACTACTGTCTGTCTATAAATAACCAGTAACAACACTACTGTCTGTCTATAGATAACCAGTAACAACACTACTGTCTGTCTATAAATAACCAGTAATAACACTACTGTCTGTCTATAAATAACCAGTAACAACACTACTGTCTGTCTATAAATAACCAGTAATAACACTACTGTCTGTCTATAGATAACCAGTAATAACACTACTGTCTGTCTATAAATAACCAGTAATAACACTACTGTCTGTCTATAAATAACCAGTAACAACACTACTGTCTGTCTATAAATAACCAGTAACAACACTAATGTCTGTCTATAGATAACCAGTAATAACACTACTGTCTGTCTATAGATAACCAGTAACAACACTACTGTCTGTCTATAAATAACCAGTAATAACACTACTGTCTGTCTATAAATAACCAGTAATAACATTACTGTCTGTCTATAAATAATCAGTAATAACACTACTGTCTGTCTATAAATAATCAGTAATAACACTACTGTCTGTCTATAAATAACCAGTAACAACACTACTGTCTGTCTATAAATAACCAGTAATAACACTACTGTCTGTCTATAAATAACCAGTAATAACACTACTGTCTGTCTATAAATAACCAGTAATAACACTACTGTATGTCTATAAATAACCAGTAATAACACTGCCTGTCTATAAATAACCAGTAACAACACTACTGTCTGTCTATAGATAACCAGAAACAACACTACTGTCTGTCTATAGATAACCAGTAATAACACTACTGTCTGTCTATAAATAACCAGTAATAACACTACTGTCTGTCTATAAATAACCAGTAACAACACTACTGTCTGTCTATAGATAACCAGTAACAACACTACTGTCTGTCTATAGATAACCAGTAATAACACTACTGTCTGTCTATAAATAACCAGTAATAACACTACTGTCTGTCTATAAATAACCAGTAACAACACTACTGTCTGTCTATAGATAACCAGTAACAATACTACTGTCTGTCTATAGATAACAAGTAATAACACTACTGTCTGTCTATAAATAACCAGTAATAACACTACTGTCTGTCTATAGATAACCAGTAATAACACTACTGTCTGTCTATAAATAACCAGTAATGACACTACTGTCTGTCTATAAATAACCAGTAATAACACTACTGTCTGTCTATAGATAACCAGTAACAACACTACTGTCTGTCTATAGATAACCAGTAATAACACTACTGTCTGTCTATAAATAACCAGTAATAACACTACTGTCTGTCTATAAATAACCAGTAACAACACTACTGTCTGTCTATAAATAACCAGTAATAACACTACTGTCTGTCTATAGATAACCAGTAATAACACTACTGTCTGTCTATAAATAACCAGTAACAACACTACTGTCTGTCTATAGATAACCAGTAATAACACTACTGTCTGTCTATAGATAACCAGTAATAACACTACTGTCTGTCTATAGATAACCAGTAATAACACTAATGTCTGTCTATAGATAACCAGTAATAACACTACTGTCTGTCTATAGATAACCAGTAACAACACTACTGTCTGTCTATAGATAACCAGTAATAACACTACTGTCTGTCTATAGATAACCAGTAACAACACTACTGTCTGTCTATAGATAACCAGTAATAACACTACTGTCTGTCTATAAATAACCAGTAATAACACTACTGTCTGTCTATAGATAACCAGTAATAACACTACTGTCTGTCTATAAATAACCAGTAATAACACTACTGTCTGTCTATAAATAACCAGTAATAACACTACTGTCTGTCTATAGATAACCAGTAATAACACTACTGTCTGTCTATAAATAACCAGTAATAACACTACTGTCTGTCTATAGATAACCAGTAATAACACTACTGTCTGTCTATAAATAACCAGTAATAACACTACTGTCTGTCTATAAATAACCAGTAATAACACTACTGTCTGTCTATAGATAACCAGTAATAACACTACTGTCTGTCTATAGATAACCAGTAACAACACTACTGTCTGTCTATAGATAACCAGTAATAACACTACTGTCTGTCTATAGATAACCAGTAATAACACTACTGTCTGTCTATAGATAACCAGTAATAACACTACTGTCTGTCTATAAATAACCAGTAATAACACTACTGTCTGTCTATAGATAACCAGTAATAACACTACTGTCTGTCTATAAATAACCAGTAATAACACTACTGTCTGTCTATAGATAACCAGTAACAACACTACTGTCTGTCTATAGATAACCAGTAATAACACTACTGTCTGTCTATAGATAACCAGTAATAACACTACTGTCTGTCTATAGATAACCAGTAATAACACTACTGTCTGTCTATAAATAACCAGTAATAACACTACTGTCTGTCTATAGATAACCAGTAATAACACTACTGTCTGTCTATAAATAACCAGTAATAACACTACTGTCTGTCTATAGATAACCAGTAATAACACTACTGTCTGTCTATAAATAACCAGTAATAACACTACTGTCTGTCTATAGATAACCAGTAATAACACTACTGTCTGTCTATAAATACCCAGTAATAACACTACTGTCTGTCTATAGATAACCAGTAATAACACTACTGTCTGTCTATAGATAACCAGTAATAACACTACTGTCTGTCTATAAATAACCAGTAACAACACTACTGTCTGTCTATAGATAACCAGTAACAACACTACTGTCTGTCTATAGATAACCAGTAATAACACTACTGTCTGTCTATAAATAACCAGTAACAACACTACTGTCTGTCTATAGATAACCAGTAATAACACTACTGTCTGTCTATAAATAACCAGTAATAACACTACTGTCTGTCTATAGATAACCAGTAATAACACTACTGTCTATCTATAAATAACCAGTAACAACACTACTGTCTGTCTATAGATAACCAGTAATAACACTACTGTCTGTCTATAAATAACCAGTAACAACACTACTGTCTGTCTATAAATAACCAGTAACAACACTACTGTCTGTGTATAAATAACCAGTAATAACACTACTGTCTGTCTATAGATAACCAGTAATAACACTACTGTCTGTCTATAGATAACCAGTAATAACACTACTGTCTGTCTATAAATAACCAGTAATAACACTACTGTCTGTCTATAGATAACCAGTAACAACACTACTGTCTGTCTATAGATAACCAGTAATAACACTACTGTCTGTCTATAGATAACCAGTAATAACACTACTGTCTGTCTATAAATAACCAGTAATAACACTACTGTCTGTCTATAAATAACCAGTAATAACACTACTGTCTGTCTATAGATAACCAGTAACAACACTACTGTCTGTCAATAGATAACCAGTAATAACACTACTGTCTGTCTATAGATAACCAGTAACAACACTACTGTCTGTCTATAAATAACCAGTAATAACACTACTGTCTGTCTATAGATAACCAGTAATAACACTACTGTCTGTCTATAGATAACCAGTAATAACACTACTGTCTGTCTATAAATAACCAGTAATAACACTACTGTCTGTCTATAAATAACCAGTAATAACACTACTGTCTGTCTATAGATAACCAGTAATAACACTACTGTCTGTCTATAAATAACCAGTAATAACACTACTGTCTGTCTATAAATAACCAGTAATAACACTACTGTCTGTCTATAGATAACCAGTAATAACACTACTGTCTGTCTATAAATAACCAGTAATAACACTACTGTCTGTCTATAGATAACCAGTAACAACACTACTGTCTGTCTATAGATAACCAGTAATAACACTACTGTCTGTCTATAAATATCCAGTAATAACACTACTGTCTGTCTATAAATAACCAGTAATAACACTACTGTCTGTCTATAGATAACCAGTAATAACACTACTGTCTGTCTATAGATAACCAGTAATAACACTACTGTCTGTCTATAAATAACCAGTAACAACACTACTGTCTGTCTATAGATAACCAGTAATAACACTACTGTCTGTCCATAGATAACCAGTAATAACACTACTGTCTGTCTATAAATAACCAGTAATAACACTACTGTCTGTCTATAGATAACCAGTAACAACACTACTGTCCGTCTATAAATAACCAGTAATAACACTACTGTCTGTCTATAAATAACCAGTAATAACACTACTGTCTGTCTATAGATAACCAGTAATAACACTACTGTCTGTCTATAGATAACCAGTAATAACACTACTGACTGTCTATAAATAACCAGTAATAACACTACTGACTGTCTATAAATAACCAGTAATAACACTACTGACTGTCTATAAATAACCAGTAATAACACTACTGTCTGTCTATAAATAACCAGTAATAACACTACTGTCTGTTAGTAAGCCTGCATAGCTACATATGTATGTCCAGTCATTATGTCATTTGGTTAGAGGATCAGGATCGATGGAGGCATGCTGCCAGTTAGAAGTGAGGGGGTCAAAGGTTACAATGGGCATTGAGGATGTGGAGGAGGAGTGATCGTCATGGAGAAGGGATAAGGCTTCCCAAATGGAACCCTATTCCCTTTATAGTGCACTACTTTTGACCAGGGACCGTAGGGTCTAGGGACCACAGGGCTCTGGTAAAAAGTAATGCAATATACAGGCAATAGGGTTCCATTTGGGACGTAACCCGGTTGGTTTGTACAGAGGAGGAGGATGTGAATAAAGAGATTCAGAGGTTTCTAATAGATCCACACGGTTGATGGGAACAATCGATCCGACGGACAAAAACGTTTTTTTGTTTAAGAGTCCATTAGCTATCTAAAATGGGAATGAGGAAGTATCTATGTATCCAAGGACTGCTGAGTCTAAACTATTTATTTAAATGCAGATGTTGTAAATGCTCTACTCCGATGGCATTCACTGTGAGTGCAGTAGCACTGTGACACCGTTACTATGGGAGATGGTTTTCCATGCAGCAGTCCTCCATTAACACTTGGTTCACTGAGAGATTTGTCTTTCTAAATTCAGCTTTACTTACCTCTTTCACATTAAACACCTTCATTTACTTAGAAAGGTGACTTGTATCTACTACATGTAGACAAGAATGTAGACATGGACCCACCACCAAGGTACCCTGGACAGCTCCAGACCCCTACACCATACAGACTGACAGACTGACAGGCCTTCCAGACCCCTACACCATACAGACTGACAGACTGACAGGCCTTCCAGACCCCTACACCATACAGACTGACAGTTCTTCCAGACCCCTACACCATACAGACTGACAGGCCTTCCAGACCCCTACACCAGACAGACTGACAGGCCTTCCAGACCCCTACACCAGACAGACTGACAGGCCTTCCAGACCCCTACACCATACAGACTGACAGACTGACAGGCCTTCCAGACCCCTACACCATACAGACTGACAGACTGACAGGCCTTCCAGACCCCTACACCATACAGACTGACAGACTGACAGACTGACAGGCCTTCCAGATCCCTACACCATACAGACTGACAGACTGACAGGCCTTCCAGACCCCTACACCATACAGACTGACAGACTGACAGACTGACAGGCCTTCCAGACCCCTACACCATACAGACTGACAGACTGACAGACTGACAGGCCTTCCAGACCCCTACACCATACAGACTGACAGACTGTAACACAGAGAGACATGCAGAACAGACAGGGGTCTAATCTACATAGATTCTACACAAGTTCTACAGCAGAGAAGGGCTAGCAGTGAGCACACACAAACACAGGGGGTTAGGGTAGATGGGAGTGTCAGGGTAAACCAACACAGGGGGTAAGGGTAGATGGGAGTGTCAGGGTAAACCAACACAGGGGGTTAGGGTAGACGGGAGTGTCAGGGTAAACCAACACAGGGGGTTAGGGTAGATGGGAGTGTCAGGGTAAACCAACACAGGGGGTTAGGGTAGATGGGAGTGTCAGGGTAAACCAACACAGGGGTTAGGGTAGATGGGAGTGGCAGGGTAAACCAACACAGGGGTTAGGGTAGATGGGAGTGTCAGGGTAAACCAACACAGGGGTTAGGGTAGATGGGAGTGGCAGGTAAACCAACACAGGGGGTTAGGGTAGATGGGAGTGGCAGGGTAAACCAACACAGGGGGTTAGGGTAGATGGGAGTGTCAGGGTAAACCAACACAGGGGGTTAGGGTAGATGGGAGTGTCAGGGTAAACCAACACAGGGGGTTAGGGTAGATGGGAGTGTCAGGGTAAACCAACACAGGGGGTTAGGGTAGATGGGAGTGTCAGGGTAAACCAACACAGGGGTAAGGGTAGATGGGAGTGTCAGGGTAAACCAAACACAGGGGGTTAGGGTAGATGGGAGTGTCAGGGTAAACCAACACAGGGGGTTAGGGTAGATGGGAGTGTCAGGGTAAACCAACACAGGGGGTAAGGGTAGATGGGAGTGTCAGGGTAAACCAGCACAGGGGGTAAGGGTAGATGGGAGTGGCAGGGTAAACCAACACAGGGGGTAAGGGTAGATGGGAGTGTCAGGGTAAACCAGCACAGGGGGTAAGGGTAGATGGGAGTGGCAGGGTAAACCAACACAGGGGGTAAGGGTAGATGGGAGTGTCAGGGTAAACCAACACAGGGGGTTAGGGTAGATGGGAGTGTCAGGGTAAACCAACACAGGGGGTAAGGGTAGATGGGAGTGTCAGGGTAAACCAACACAGGGGGTAAGGGTAGATGGGAGTGTCAGGGTAAACCAACACAGGGGGTTAGGGTAGATGGGAGTGTCAGGGTAAACCAACACAGGGGGTTAGGGTAGATGGGAGTGTCAGGGTAAACCAACACATGGGGTTAGGGTAGATGGGAGTGTCAGGGTAAACCAACACAGGGGGTTAGGGTAGATGGGAGTGTCAGGGTAAACCAACACAGGGGGTTAGGGTAGATGGGAGTGTCAGGGTAAACCAACACAGGGGGTAAGGGTAGATGGGAGTGTCAGGGTAAACCAACACAGGGGGTAAGGGTAGATGGGAGTGTCAGGGTAAACCAACACAGGGGGTTAGGGTAGATGGGAGAGTCAGGGTAAACCAACACAGGGGTTAGGGTAGATGGGAGTGTCAGGGTAAACCAACACAGGGGGTAAGGGTAGATGGGAGTGTCAGGGTAAACCAACACAGGGGGTTAGGGTAGATGGGAGAGTCAGGGTAAACCAACACAGGGGGTAAGGGTAGATGGGAGTGTCAGGGTAAACCAACACAGGGGGTTAGGGTAGATGGGAGTGTCAGGGTAAACCAACACAGGGGGTAAGGGTAGATGGGAGTGTCAGGGTAAACCAACACAGGGGGTAAGGGTAGATGGGAGTGTCAGGGTAAATCTACAGTATGTTTCACTACAACATCTCACTCCCAGCTACAAACCTAAGTAGCTATTCTGGGCTACGTCCTCAAACACGGGCCGGCTGGAGTGGGGCTCCAGAGATTTATACACCAGGGCATCTTCATCAGGACTAGCCATGAACAAGAGCCCTGGGGGGGGGTGGAGGAGGGGTGGTGAGGGGGAACAGTGACCAAGAGAGAGAGAGAGAGAGAGAGAGAGAGAGAGAGAGAGAGAGAGAGAGAGAGAGAGAGAGAGAGAAAGAGAAGAGAGAGAGAGAGGAAGTGTGGGGGGGTGGAGGAGAGGTGGTGAGAGAGAGAGAGAGAGAGAGAGAGAGAGAGAGAGAAGAGGGGGGAGAGGTGGTGAGAGAGAGAGAGAGAGAGAGAGAGAGAGAGAGAGAGAGAGAGAGAGAGAGAAGTGGGGGGGTGAAGGAGAGGTGGTGAGAGAGAGAGAGAGAGAGAGAGAGAGAGAGAGAGAGAGAGAGAGAGAGAGAGAGAGAGAGGGAGGGGGGAGGTGGTGAGGGGGAACAGTGACCGAGAGAGAGAGAGAGAGAGAGAGAGAGAGAGAGAGAGAGAGAGGTGGAGGAGAGGTGGTGAGAGAGAGAGAGAGAGAGAGAGAGGAAGAGGGGGGGAGAGGTGAGAGAGAGAGAGAGAGAGAGAGAGAGAGAGAGAGAGAGAGAGAGAGAGAGAGAGAGAGAGAGAGAGAGAGAGAGAGAGAGAGAGAGAGAGAGAGAGGAAGTGTGGGGGGGTGGAGGAGAGGTGGTGAGAGAGAGAGAGAGAGAGGAGAGAGGGGGGAGAGGTGGTGAGAGAGAGAGAGAGAGAGAGAGAGAGAGAGAGAGAGAGAGAGGAAGAGTGGGGGGGTGAGGAGGAGAGGTGGTGAGAGAGAGAGAGAGAGAGAGAGAGAGAGAGAGAGAGAGAGAGAGAGAGAGAGAGAGAGAGAGAGAGAGAGAGAGAAGAGAGAGAGAGGAAGGGGTGGAGGAGAGGTGAGAGAGAGAGAGAGAGAGAGAGAGAGAGGAAGAGGGGGAGAGAGGTGAGAGAGAGAGAGAGAGAGAGAGAGAGAGAGAGAGAGAGAGAGAGAGAGAGAGAGAGAGAGAGAGAGAGAGAGAGAGAGAGGAAGTGTGGGGGGGTGGAGGAGAGGTGGGGAGAGAGAGAGAGAGAGAGAGAGAGAGAGAGAGAGAGAGAGAGAGAGAGAGAGAGGAAGAGGGGGGAGAGGTGGTGAGAGAGAGAGAGAGAGAGAGAGCGAGAGAGAGAGAGAGAGAGAAAGAGAGAGAGAGGAAGTGTGGGGGGGGTGGAGGAGAGGTGGTGAGAGAGAGAGAGAGAGAGAGAGAGAGAGAGAGAGAGAGAGGGAGAGAGGTGGTGAGGGGGAACAGTGACCAAGAGAGAGAGAGAGAGAGAGAGAGAAAGAGAGAGAGAGGAAGTGTGGGGGGGTGGAGGAGAGGTGGTGAGAGAGAGAGAGAGAGAGAGAGAGAGAGAGAGAGAGAGAGGAAGTGTGGGGGGGGGTGGAGGAGAGGTGGTGAGAGAGAGAGAGAGAGAGAGAGAGAGAGGAAGAGGGGGGGAGAGGTGGTGAGGGGGGAACAGTGACCAAGAGAGAGAGAGAGAGAGAGAGAGAGAAAGAGAGAGAGAGGAAGTGTGGGGGGGGTGGAGGAGAGGTGGTGAGAGAGAGAGAGAGAGAGAGAGAGGAAGTGTGGGGGGGGTGGAGGAGAGGTGGTGAGAGAGAGAGAGAGAGAGAGAGAGAGAGAGAGAGAGAGAAGAGGGGGGGGAGAGGGAGAGGTGGTGAGGGGGAACAGTGACCCAGAGAGAGAGAGAGAGAGAGAGAGAGAGAGAGAGAGAGAGAGAGAGAGAGAGAGAGAGAGAAAGAGAGAGAGGAAGTGTGGAGGGGGGGTGGTAGAGAGAGAGAGAGAGAGAGAGAGAGAGAGAGAGAGAGAGAGAGAGAGAGAGAGAGAGAGAGAGAGAGATGTGTGGGGGGTGGAGGAGAGGTGGTGAGGGGGAACAGTGACCAAGAGAGAGAGAGAGAGAGAGAGAGAGAGAGAGAGAGAGAGAGGGGGCGGGAGTGCAGGTGAGAAAGAACAGTGCTGTGATTGTGTGTGTTCTTCTTCCTGGTATCGCAGTGGTTTGTGGGTAAACCACTGGTACTCAACAGAAGGACGACAAGACTGACTCACACTGGACCCAAAATTAGATCTGTTTCTGATTTTTAGCCAACTTCTCACACATGTACTGTATGGCATTGGCATGACAACAGAGTAGTTCGCTAAAGTACAAGCTGATCTGCGACCAGTCTATAACAAGCCCTGATGACTGTGGGATAATAATATTCCTATCCTCTTAAGTGTTATTATATTGTCATATTTCTGACCCATGATTGGACCATTCATACGGTAGCTACTTGGTGTGGGAAAGCATTCAGAACATTGAGGTGGAGTGGAGCTGTCTGGATTCAGCTCTGGTGAGTCACACTCCCTCTTACACAGAGCAGGGTCAGGGATGGCCCCTACGGACTGCAGAGAAACCAAGGGTCTGAAATTACACCCTATTCTCTGCCTAGTCCACTTATAAGCAGTCCACTATATAAAGGTATAGGGCGCCATTTGGGACACATCCCCAGGACTTCCCCCCTGGTCTGCACTACACCAGTCCGGACCGGTTTAATCTAGGCTTGTCTGCCTTTCTACAGCCACGTTGGCAGCTACCCTGAGTCCTCTAGGTCTGGGGGTATTTATTTTGGGTACAGTGTGTCGTCAGTCTGTTGTTGTTGTTGTTGTCCTTCCCTGGCCCTCTCTCCTGTCCTGTCCTGTGCTCAGTGATCTCCGGAGGGACAGGGCAGCAGGCTGGTGGCTGTGTGAGAGGAGCAGCCGAGGGCAGGGACGGTCCTACCCAGGTAACTATGTGAGGGAACTGGGATCAGCTGAGCGTTCAGCTGTTTCTCATCCGCCACCTCATAAGGCCCGTCGTCATAGAAACCAAGATCCAACAGAGTCTGGTTTAGCAGCTGGACACGCATCTCTCCTGGAAGGAACAGAGTTAGAGGACACAGACAGACAGACAGACACAGACAGACAGACAGACAGACAGACAGACAGACAGACAGAAACACAGACACAGACAGACAGACTCAGACACAGACAGACAGACACAGACAGACAGACAGACAGACAGACAGACAGACAGACAGACAGACAGACACAGAAAGACTCGCAAACACAGACAGACAGAAACACAGACACAGACACACACACACAGACAGACATACACACAGACACACAGACACACAGAAAGACATGCGTACACAGACAAGCACGCACACGCACAGACAAGCACCCACACACACACACACACACACACACACACACACAGAGAGAGAGAGCGACAACTCCCACACACACCTTTTTTTAAACACATAGATATCCACAGGACAATGTAATCAATGGGGTTACACAATGCTAATGTCAAGTACCATATGATGTTAATTGTTACTCCACCTAAGGCCTGTATAATATATGATACAGTGATTCTTAATTCATATTGATCACTGATGTCTGACTATGGCAGTTCCATCAATCAGCCCAATAACTAACAGCTGGGAATCAATAATTTTGATCCATCAGTATGACTACTAAGGCCAATCAGTATATTGATTAGCTTATAAATCAATGATTTGCCCAAGGATGGAAATGCAATTTTATGAAAACTGAATTATGACTTTTGGGTAGTTTTTATAACGATCTGCTGTTTGACATGTGTCTCTGGGCATGAGCTCAGCTAGCTAATGTTACAATTATGCTGCTTAATCCATTTAGTGAGGCAGTTTCCTCTTTATTTGATTAGACCACATTTGAGGTCTAAAACACATTTGACAACAAGCTTAGATTTTTTGTGAACTCTCATTTTAATCACCTCAGGTGTCAGTCTCAACTATTCAACCTTCATTTATACAGGTTTGTCTCATTGAGATAAAAAAAAAAGTATGTCACCGTACCTTTCCAGTTGTACGTTCCTGGAGCTCCGAACATGATATATTGGTTGTCAGGTGTGAAGGCGGCAGACATGCCCTGCTGACAGAAGCCAAACTGTTCGTGTCCCTGGGGTCGCCCCTCACAGAACTTCCACTCCCCTCCATCCAGGTCGTCCCTTTCTGTCAGGTCCTCACTCAGGACGTAGCAACGCCCGATGGGGTCCCGCGTCTCCGACGGCAGGCCCACACGGTGACGAAGCTCATACAGGTGGGCACAGGTCTGGAGAGGGGCAGGGGGATAGCACCATATCAGTGACTGGAAGAAATGGTCTCGTATATACTACAGACAAAGTTTGATCTCAGATCTGTTTGTGAGCACGTCTAGAGAAGCTGGCTACCGTAAGGAACTGGAAGAGACGGTCCACTACATACATAGCCTGGTCTGGAGAGAGGCAGAACCAGTAGTAGTACAATCTCAGCATTGGGCCCTGGTCTACTTATTACAGTACAGACACATCCTGGTCTGCTTATTACAGTACAGACACATCCTGGTCTACTTATTACAGTACAGACATAGCCTGGTCTACTTACTACAGATACAGACATAGCCTGGTCTACTTATTACAGTACAGACATAGCCTGGTCTACTTATTACAGTACAGACATAGCCTGGTCTACTTATTACAGTACAGACATAGCCTGGTCTACTTATTACAGTACAGACATAGCCTGGTCTACTTACTACAGTACAGACATAGCCTGGTCTACTTATTACAGTACAGACATAGCCTGGTCTACTTATTACAGTACAGACATAGCCTGGTCTACTTATTACAGTACAGACATAGCCTGGTCTACTTATTACAGTACAGACATAGCCTGGTCTACTTACTAAAGGTACAGACATAGCCTGGTCTACTTATTACAGTACAGACATAGCCTGGTCTACTTACTACAGTACAGACATAGCCTGGTCTACTTACTACAGTACAGACATAGCCTGGTCTACTTATTACAGTACAGACATAGCCTGGTCTACTTATTACAGTACAGACATAGCCTGGTCTACTTATTACAGTACAGACATAGCCTGGTCTACTTATTACAGTACAGACATAGCCTGGTCTACTTATTACAGTACAGACATAGCCTGGTCTACTTACTAAAGGTACAGACATAGCCTGGTCTACTTATTACAGTACAGACATAGCCTGGTCTACTTATTACAGATACAGACATAGCCTGGTCTACTTATTACAGTACAGACATAGCCTGGTCTACTTACTACAGTACAGACATAGCCTGGTCTACTTACTACAGTACAGACATAGCCTGGTCTACTTATTACAGTACAGACATAGCCTGGTCTACTTATTACAGTACAGACATAGCCTGGTCTACTTATTACAGTACAGACATAGCCTGGTCTACTTATTACAGTACAGACATAGCCTGGTCTACTTACTACAGTACAGACATAGCCTGGTCTACTTATTACAGTACAGACATAGCCTGGTCTACTTATTACAGTACAGACATAGCCTGGTCTACTTATTACAGTACAGACATAGCCTGGTCTACTTACTAAAGGTACAGACATAGCCTGGTCTACTTATTACAGTACAGACATAGCCTGGTCTACTTATTACAGATACAGACATAGCCTGGTCTACTTATTACAGTACAGACACAGCCTGGTCTACTTACTACAGTACAGACATAGCCTGGTCTACTTATTACAGTACAGACATAGCCTGGTCTACTTATTACAGTACAGACATAGCCTGGTCTACTTATTACAGTATAGACATAGCCTGGTCTACTTATTACAGTACAGACATAGCCTGGTCTACTTACTACAGATACAGACATAGCCTGGTCTACTTATTACAGATACAGACATAGCCTGGTCTACTTACTGCAGTACAGACATAGCCTGGTCTACTTATTACAGATACAGACATAGCCTGGTCTACTTACTACAGTACAGACATAGCCTGGTCTACTTATTACAATACAGACATAGCCTGGTCTACTTATTACAGTACAGACATAGCCTGGTCTACTTACTACAGTACAGACATAGCCTGGTCTACTTATTACAGTACAGACATAGCCTGGTCTACTTACTACAGTACAGACACAGCCTGGTCCCAGATATGTTTGTGCGGTCTTGCCAACTCCTATGGCACAATGACAATAACCCTAGGAGCAGAAACTGATCTGGGACCAGGGCCCAGACTACTACAGACATGCTTAGTACCAGGAGTTTTCCCTTTACTTACCACCACCTTTCCTCCAATCCCCTGGCTCTTGACTGTTACTCCTAGCCACTGGTTGTCCTTGCTCTCACTCTCAAGGTTTACATCTCCATCGATGTCCACTCGCTCGCAGTCAAACTCCTCGCCTTTGATCGGACAGCGGTACAGGGCGCCAGGACGCTGTCTCCGCATGAGGCCCAGTCCTCTGGCCCGGGGAGCCCCCACCAGTATCCTGGAAGACACAACACATCAGATCGTTACTGGGAGCACAGTCTCATGACTGACCCAGACACAATCTATATAGTATATGACCAGAGCACAGTCTCATGACAGACCCAGACACAATCTACAGTCGTGGTCAAAAGTTTTGAGAATGACACAAATCTTTAATTTTCACAATGTCTGCTGCCTCAGTTTTTTTGATGACAATTTGCATATACTCCAGAATGTTATGAAGAGTGATCAGATGAATTGCAATTAATTGCAAAGTCCCTCTTTGCCATGAAAATGAACTTAAATCCCAAAAAACATGTCCACTGCATTTCAGCCCTGCCACAAAAGGACCAGTTGACATCATGTCAGTGATTCTCTCGTTAACACAGGTGAGAGTGTGGACGAGGACAAGGCTGGAGATCACTCTGTCATGCTGATTGAGTTAGAATAACAGACTGGAAGCTTTAAAAAGAGGGTGGTGCTTGAAATCATTGTTCTTCCTCTGTTAACCATGGTTACCTGCAAGGAAACAAATGCATTCATCAGTGCTTTGCACAAAAAGGGCTTCACAGGCAAGGATATTGCTGCTAGTAAGATTGCACCTAAATCAACCATTTATCGGATCATCAAGAACTTCAAGGAGAGAGGTTCAATTGTTGTGAAGAAGGCTTCAGGGCGCCCAAGAAAGTCCAGCAAGCACCAGGACCGTCTCCTAAAGTTGATTCAGCTACGGGATCGGGGCACCACCAGTGCAGAGCTTGCTCAGGAATGGCAGCAGACAGGTGTGAGTGCATCTGCACGCACAGTGAGCCGAAGACTTTTGGAGGATGGCCTGGTGTCAAGAAGGGCAGCGAGGAAGCCACTTCTCTCCAGGAAAAACATCAGGGACAGACTGATATTCTGCAAAAGGTACAGGGATTGGACTGCTGAGGACTGGGGTAAAGTCATTTTCTCTGATGAATCCCCTTTCCGATTGCTTGGGGAATCTGGAAAAAAGCTTGTCAGGAGAAGACAAGGTGAGCGCTACCATCAGTCCTGTGTCATGCCAACCATAAAGCATCCTGAGACAATTCATGTGTGGGGTTGCTTCTCAGCCAAGGGAGTGGTCTCACTCACAATGTTGCCTAAGAACACAGCCATGAATAAAGAATGGTACCAACACATCCTCCGAGAGCAACTTCTCCCAACCAATCAAGAACAGTTTGGTGATGAACAATGCCTTTTCCAGCATGATGGAGCACCTTGCCATAAGGCAAAAGTGATAACTAAGTGGCTCGGGGAACAAAACATCAACATTTTGGGTCCATGGCCAGGAAACTCCCCAGATCTTAATCCCATTGAGAACTTGTGGTCAATCCTCAAGAGGCGGGTGGACAAACAAAAACCCACAAATTCGGACAAACTCCAACCATTGATTATGCAAGAATGGCCTGCCATCAGTCAGGATATGGCCCAGAAGTTAATTGACAGCATGCCAGGGCGGATTGCAGAGGTCTTGAAAAAGAAGGGTCAACACTGCAAATATTGACTCTTTGCATAAACTTAATGTAATTGTCAATAAAAGCCTTTGACACTTATGGAAGGCTTGTAATTATACTTCAGTATACCATAGTAACATCTGACAAAAATATCTAAAAACACTGAAGCAGCAAACTTTGTGAAGACCAATACTTGTGCCATTCTCAAAACTTTTGACCACGACTGTATATAGTAGCCGGCCAGAGCACAGTCTCATGACTGACCCAGACACAATCTATAGAGTAGCTGGCCAGAGCACAGTCTCATGACTGACACAGACACAATCTATTGAGTAGCTGGCCAGAGCACAGTCTCATGACTGACCCAGACACAATCTATTGAGTAGCTGGCCAGAGCACAGTCTCATGACTGACCCAGACACAATCTATTGAGTAGCTGGCCAGAGCACAGTCTCATGACTGACACAGACACAATCTATTGAGTAGCTGGCCAGAGCACAGTCTCATGACTGACCCAGACACAATCTATTGAGTAGCTGGCCAGAGCACAGTCTCATGACTGACCCAGACACAATCTATTGAGTAGCTGGCCAGAGCACAGTCTCATGACTGACCCAGACACAATCTATTGAGTAGCTGGCCAGAGCACAGTCTCATGACTGACCCAGACACAATCTATTGAGTAGCTGGCCAGAGCACAGTCTCATGACTGACCCAGACACAATCTATTGAGTAGCTGGCCAGAGCACAGTCTCATGACTGACCCAGACACAATCTATTGAGTAGCTGGCCAGAGCACAGTCTCATGACTGACCCAGACACAATCTATTGAGTAGCCGGCCAGAACATGCAAGATTTGGTTCTTGGTTCATGCCATTTTTTTGCAAACACTTTAATCCAAAGCAATTTACATCAGTGAGTGCATACAATTTAGTATATATGACCCAAGCTGGGATTCAGTATTTGACTGGGAGCATGGCTACAGGCCCAGGAGTGTTTCCTGGCCATATCAACTGACCAGGAAACACTCGTAGTTATATGGCTTTTATTGGGACCTGGGCCCCTATTCACGAAGCATCACAGAGTAGGAGTGTTGATCTATGATCAGTTTTGCCACTTAGATTATACTGAATAAGATTATATGGACAGGGAGGACCTGATCCTAGATCTGAGACACTTTATAAATACGGTCGCTGGAGTTGTTCCTGCATGGTCAGGTCACGTGGTCAGGAAACAGGAAACACCCTACTGAGATATTTTAGATGTTGTGTATTTGACGTGTTGTTTACAACAACAACCTCAGTTACTTTCGGGCGAGGTCACTATTCACCAACACGCAAAGCTACAGTAGCCTATCAATATATTACTACAAGGTAGTTCCTAACACTGATACTACTACGTGTTTATCATGATTCTTTCCCTCTCCTATCTTTTGTAACCGTTGCGGACCCAGAAAAAGGTATTTGTTTTCAGTGCTGTGGTGGGTGCTGATATTTTGGGGTCGTGGTTCTGGCCTTATACGGGCTGGCTGGTCCAGGCAGGGGGCTATTTAAAACTCACTGTTGAACCACATTCCACCCAACCAACCCTCTCCTCTCTGGCACAAGGGCACGGAAGCAAGACACAGAGAAACACAGTGAGAGAGGGGGCGAAAGAGAGGGAGAGATAGAGAGAGAGAGAGAGAGAGAGAGAGAGAGAGGCCAATGGATGGGGAGAGAGAGAGAGAAAAAAACAGAGAGAACGAGAGAGAGAGAGAGAGAGAGACAGAGGGGAAAGAGAGAGAGAGAGAGAGAGAGAGAGAGAGAGAGAGAGAGAGAGAGAGAGAGAGAGAGAGAGAGAGAGAGAGAGAGAGAGAGAGAGAGAGCAAAGAAAATGAACTCACAGGAGAAAACATTTAAAAGTAAAAAATGACTGTTTTTATTGGCAGTTTCAAAACACTGTCTCCTGTTTCATGCCTATTGGACCAATTCATTAGTTTGGGAGGGTTTTGTCTGATATTGATATGTGCAAGCAGCACACGTATATTACAGCTTTCCCAACTGTCCGCTGCACCTCCTGGCTATAAATATGGGTTAGCTGATAGCACTAAAGAAACCAGACAGACAGACAAACAGACAGAGGCCTGATGGGTGAGGGGTGAGGGGTGAGGGGCGAGGGGCGAGGCCTGAGGGGTGAGGGGCGAGGGGTGAGGCTAGAGGGGTGATGGGTGAGGGGTGAGGGGCGAGGGGGGTGTGGCTAGAGGGGTGTGGCTAGAGGGGGTGAGGCCTGAGGGGTGAGGGGTGAGGGGTGAGGGGCGAGGGGTGAGGGGTGAGGGGTGAGGCCTGAGGGTGAGGGGTGAGGAGGAGGGGCGAGGAGGGCGAGGGCAGGGCGAGCGAGCGGGCGAGGGGCGAGGGCGAGGGGCGAGGGGTGAGGCCTGAAGGGTGATGGGTGAGGGGTGAGGGGCGAGGGGTGAGGGGTGAGGGGTGAGGCCTGAGGGGTGAGGGGCGAGGGGCGAGGGGCGAGGGGCGAGGGGCGAGGGGTGAGGCCTGAAGGGTGATGGGTGAGGGTGAGGGTGAGGGGTGAGGGGTGAGGGGTGAGGGTGAGGGGTGAGACCTGAGGGGTGAGGGGTGAGGGGCGAGGGGTGAGGCCTGAATGGTGATGGGTGAGGGGTGAGGGGTGAGGGGTGAGGGGTGAGGGGTGAGCAGGACGGGCAGCAGGGCTCTGTAAGTCATCTGCACCACACTACAACTGGGTGACAGTAGGTATGGGGTACGGTACCGGGATACTAATCTGAGATATCACACTCAGTCTCTCTGTGTGAACCAAGACTAAGATGGAAGGTGGTGGGTAGGAGGGATGGAGGGATGGAAGGGTGGAGAGGAGGAGGGGTGGATGGGAGGAGAGGTCCAGGGATGGAGGGGTGGAGGGGAGGATGGGTGGAGGGATGGAAGGGTGGAGGGGAGGAGGGATGGAAGGGTGGAGGGAGGAGGGGTGGAGGGGTGGAGGGATGGAGGGGAGGAGGGATGGAGGGGTGGAGGGGTGGAGGGGAGGAGGGATGGAGGGATGGAGGGGTGGAGGGGTGGAGGGGAGGAGGGAAGGAGGGTAGAGGGGAGGAGGGGAGGAGGGGAGGAGGGGAGGAGGGATGGAGGGGTGGAGGGAGGAGGGGTGGAGGGATGGAAGGGTGGAGGGGAGGAGGGATGGAAGGGTGGAGGGGAGGAGGGTGGAGGGATGGAGGGGAGGAGGGATGGAGGGGGTGGAGGGGGTGGAGGGGAGGAGGGATGGAGAGGATGGAGGGGTGGAGGGGGTGGAGGGGAGGAGGGAAGGAGGGGTAGAGGGGAGGAGGGGAGGAGGGGAGGAGGGATGGAGGGGGTGGAGGGGAGGAGGGGTGGAGGGATGGAAGGGTGGAGGGGAGGAGGGATGGAAGGGTGGAGGGGAGGAGGGGTGGAGGGTGGAGGGATGGAGGGGTGGAGGGGTGGAGGGGAGGAGGGATGGAGGGATGGAGGGGTGGAGGGGAGGAGGAAGGAGGGTAGAGGGAGGAGGGAGGAGGGGAGGAGGGATGGAGGGGTGGAGGGGAGGAGGGAGGAGGGATGGAGGGGGTGGAGGGGTGGAGGGAGGAGGGGAGGAGGGATGGAGGGGAGGAGGGGAGGAGGGATGGAGGGGTGGAGGGGTGGAGGGGGTGGAGGGGAGGAGGGATGGAGGGATGGAGGGATGGAGGGGTGGAGGGGAGGAGGGATGGAGGGGAGGAGGGATGGAGGGGAGGAGGGGAGGAGGGGAGGAGGGGAGGAGGGATGGAGGGGAGGAGGGATGGAGGGGAGGAGGGGAGGAGGGGAGGAGGGGTGGAGGGGAGGAGGGAGGAGGGGAGGAGGGGAGGAGGGATGGAGGGGAGGAGGGGAGGAGGGATGGAGGGGTGGAGGGGTGGAGGGGAGGAGGGATGGAGGGGATATGCTGACACACAGGCAGACTCACACACACACACACTCTTCCTTACCACTACCACCTAGCCAGGTCTCCAGTCAGTCAGACAGTACAGCTTTTGCTTTTCAACATCTTATTGTTATTTATTGAAATAACGAGGACCAAGGCGTAAAGGTCACAGTGATGAGTGTTAAAGGGGGAAAAAGTGGTAAAAAAAAAGCAAATGGCAGTGTGATAAATGACATGTAGCTTATTGAGGGAGGTATTGGGGGCAAGCCTGTATACTACATCGCCATAGTCCAGTATTGGCAGAATAGTCATTTTTACAAGGGTATGCTTGGCAGAGTGGGTGACGGATACTTTTGTTGCGGTACAGGAAACCAATTCTGGATTTAACTTTAGACTGAAGGTGGGTATGGAATGAGATCAGTCCAGCCATGTACCGTGCATTCGGAAAGTATTCGACCCCTTGACTTTTTCCACACATTGTTAAGTTACAGCCTAATTCTAAAATGGATTAAATTGTTTTTTTCCCCTCATCAATCTACACGCAATACCCCATAATGACAAAGCGAAAACATTTTTTTTTTTGTGCAAATGTATAAAAAAGTAAAAAACTGAAATGCCTTATGTACATAAGTATTCAGACCTTTTGCTATGAGACTCAAAATTGAGCTCAGGTGCATCCTGTTATAATTGATCATCCTTGAGATGTTCACTGCTAGGCAAATCCCTGCCTTAACTTAGCTCATTGGTCACCATAGCAACACCCATCCGTAGTCTGCGCTCCAGCAGGTATATCTCACTGGTCATCCCCAAAGCCAACACCTCCTTTGGCCGCCATTCCTTCCAGTTCTCTGCTGCCAATGACTGGAACAAACTGCAAAAATCTCTGAAGCTGGAGACTCTTATCTCCCTCACTAACTTTAAGCATCAGTTGTCAGGGCACCTTACCGATCACTGCACCTGTACACAGCCCATCTGAAATTAAGCCACCCCACTACCTCATCCCCATATTGTTATTTATTTTGCTCATTTGCACCCCAGTATCTCTATTTGCACATCATCTCTTGCACATCTATCATTCTAGTGTTAATACTAATTGTAATTATTTTGCACTATAGCCTATTTATTGCCTTACCTCCATAACTTACTACATTTGCACACACTGTATATATATTTTCTGTTTGTATTTTTGACTTTATGTTTTGTTTTACCCCATATGTAACTCTGTGTTGTTGTTTTTATCGCACTGCTTTGCTTTATCTTGGCCAGGTCGCAGTTGTAAATGAGAACTTGTTCTCAACTGGCTTACCTGGTTAAATAAAGGTTAAATAAAATAAAAATAAAAAACGACTGACTGATAGGACTATTAAAGATACCATACCAGTCTAACGTTTGGACACACCTACTCATTCAAGTTAATTTTTTATTTTGGCTATTTTCTACATTGTAGAATAATAGTGAATATATCAAAACAATGAAATAACACATATGGAATCATGCAGTAACCAAAACAGTGTTTTTGAGATTCTTCAAATAGCCGCCCTTTGTCTTGATGACAGCTTTGCACACTCTTGGCATTCTCTCAACCAGCTTCACCTGGAATGCTTTTCCAACAGTCTTGAAGGAGTTCCCACATATGCTGAGCACTTGTTGGCTGCTTTGCCTTCACTCTGTGGTCCGACTCATCCCAAACCATCTCAATTGGGTTGAGGTCGGGCGATTGTGGAGGCTAGGTCATCTGATGCAGCGCTCCATCACTCTCCTTCTTGGTAAAATAGCCCTTACACAGCCTGGAGGTGTGTTGGGTCATTGTCCTGTTGAAAAACAAATGATAGTCCCACTAAGCCCAAACCAGATGGGATGGTGTCTCGCTGCAGAATGCTATGGTAGCCATGCTGGTTAAGTGTGCCTTGAATTCTAAATAAATCACAGACAGTGTCACCAGCAAAACACCCCCACACCATAACACCTCCTCCTCCATGCTTTACGGTGGGAAATACACATGCAGAGATCATCCGTTCACCCACACTACGTCTCACAAAGACACGGCGGTTGGAACCAAAATTCTCCAATTTGGACTCCAGACCAAAGGACAGATTTCCACCGGTCTAATGTCCATTGCTCGTGTTTCTTGGCCCAAACAGGTATCTTCTTATTATTGGTGTCCTTTAGTAGTGGCCTCATTCACGTAGTCCCCTCTGAACAGTTGATGTTGAGATGTGTCTGTGACTTGAACCCTGTGAAGCATTTTTTTGGGCTGCAATTTATGAGAGGTAACTCTGGGTCTTCCTTTCCTATGGTGGTCCTCATGAGATCCATTTTCATCATAGTTCTTGATGGTTTTTACGACTGCACTTGAAGAAACTTTCAAAGTTCTTGACATATCCCGTATTGACTGACCTTCATGTCTTAAAGTAATGATGGACTGTCATTTCTCTTTGCTTATTTGAGCTGTTCTTGCCATAATATGGACTTGGTCTTTTACCAAATAGGGCTATCTTCTGTATACCACCCTTATCTCATTTTCGTTGGCACCAAAAGTTAAAAAACTGTTGATAGGGGACAGAATGCGGTCGGACCATCATATAATTGGCATATACATTACTCTTACTGAATTTCCACGTGGGTGAGGATATTGGAAATGTATTCAAAGCCTATTGGATGATAATTTATTTTTAACTAGGACAAGGGAATTTATAACTGACTTTTTCCAACATAACATAGGTACAGCAAATCCCCTTATTGTATGGGACACCTTTAAATGTGCCTTTAGAGGCCATGCAATTCAGTACTCATCTCAAAAACAAAAGCAATTTAGGTCAAAAGAGTTTATACTAACAAAGGAAATAGAAAGTCTAACTGAACAGATAGATGGCAATAAAAACTGTAACATAGAGGCTCAGAATAAATTAGAGGAAAAACAAAAAGGAATGGAGAAACTTATTCAAGAAACATCAAGTGTAATATATTATAAAAATAAAGCAAACTGGATGGAATATGGGGAAAAATGCACCAAATTCTTTTTTAATCTTCAACATAGGAATGCTACCAAAAATAATTTAATGAAATTGGTTACAATTGACGGAGCAACCCATGATTCACTAAATTATATTTTGAAGGAGGAAACAAGGTACTTTAAGCATATGTTTTCGTTTCAGTCGCCTCCATCTCCTCTAACTGAAGCTAATTGTAGAGATTTTTTCCTATTGATAATGTAAAATTAACAGCCAAACAGAAAGACTCATGTGAAGGTGAAATTACAGAGGAGGAACTTCTGGATGCAATTAAAGACTTTAAGTCTCCAGGGTTGGATGGCATACCAGTCGAAGTATACCAAACCTTTTTTGATATACTAAGAGGACCGCTATTAGCATGTTTTAACCACTCCTATGTAAATGGTAGATTATCTGACACTCAAGAAGAAGATCTCATTATTACCGAAACAGGATACAAGTGAAAAATATAAAGATCCAGTCCATTTAAAAAATTGGAGGCCCCTTACACTTCAGTGTTGTGATGCAAAAATTCTAGCAAAATGTATAGTGCATAGAATTAAAAAGGTATTGTCGGATATTATTCATTCTAATCAGACAGGTTTTTTACAAGGAAGATACATTGGAGATAATATAAGGCAAGTATTGGAAACAATAGAACATTATGGAAAATCGGAGAAACCAGGTCTGCTATTCATAGCAGACTTCGAAAAGGCATTTGATAAAGTACGACTGGGGTTTATATATAAATGCCTGGAGCATTTCAATTTTGGTGAATCTCTTATAAAATGGGTCAAAATCATGTATAGTAACCCTAGGTGTAAAATAGTAAATAATGGCTATTTCTCAGAGTAAGGCTGCAAGAGGAGTGAAACAAGGTTGTCCACTATCGGCATATCTATTTATTGTGGCCATCGAGATGTTAGCTATTAAAATCAGATCGAACAATAATATCAGGGGATTAGAAATCCAGGGCTTAAAAACAAAGGTGTCATTGTACGCTGATGATTCATGTTTTCTTATAAATCCACAACTATAATCACTCCACAGCCTCATAAAGGATCTAGATACATTTTCTAACCTCTCTGGATTACAACCAAATTATGACAAATGTACTATATTAGGTATTGGATCAATAAAAAATACAATTTTTACATTGCCATGTAGTTTACCAATAAAATGGTCTGATGGTGATGTGGATATACTCAGAATACATATCCCAAAGGAAATAAATGATCTCACTTCAATACATTTTAATAGAAAGTTAGCAAAAATAGATAAGATCTTGCTACCATGGAAAGGTGGGTGCCTGTCAATTTGTGGAAAAATCACCCTGATTAACTCTTTAGTATTATCCCAGTTTACCTATTTGCTTATGGTCTTGCCTACGCCTAGCGAACAGTTTTTTAGATTATATGAGAAAAAAATATTCCATTTTATTTGGAACGGCAAGCCAGACAAAATTAAACGGGCCTATTTATATAATGAATATGAATTCGGAGGACAGAAATGATTAAATATTAAAGCATTAGACCTATCACTAAAAGCTTCAGTCATACAAAAGTTATACTTAAATCCGAACTGGTTCTCTAGCAAATTAGTAAGATTGTCTCACCCAATGTTCAAGAATGGCCTTTTTCCCTTTATTCAGATTACAACCTCTCACTTTCAGTTATTTGAAAAGGAAATAATCTCCCAAATATCACTATTTCTAAAACAAGCAATAGAAAATTGGTTGCAATTTCAATTTAATCCTCCAGAAACGACAGAACAAATAATGCAACAAATATTGTGGTTAAACTCAAATATACTAATTGACAAAAAAACTTTTTTTTTTGACAAAATTTTTAAAAAGGTATAATCTTTGTAAATGATATCATCGGTAGGACTGGTGGAGTTATGTCGCACATGCAGCTAACAAAAACATATGGAAATGTCTGCTCTACCCAGAATTACAACCAAATAATTGCAGCCTTACCGCAAAAATGGAAGAGGAAAGTGGAAGGAGGAGAAAGTAAGGAACTTGTCTGTCGGCCTTGCATTAAAGAACATAATTGGTTAAGGAAAACTGTGATAAATAAAAAGGAATATCAGTTCATTTAAGGACCAAAGGATTGACAGCCGTCCCATATAGATTGCAAAATAGTTGGGAAGAGATTTTTGACGTACCGATCCCATGGCATAGTGTTTATGAACTGATATGCAAAACGACACCGGATTCAAAACTTAGAATCTTTCAATTTAAATTATTATATAAAATTATTGCTACCAATAGAATGTTATTTATATGGGGGATACAATCTTCCCAGCTCTGCAGATTTTGCTGCGAAGAGACAGAATCATTAGATCATTTGTTTTGGTACTGTCCATTTGTAGCTTGTTTTTGGACACAGGTCCAGGAATGGCTAAAGGATTGCAATATTTACCTGGAGCTAACCCTGCAGATAGCACTACTGGGTGATCTGAAAAGTCATAGTCAATCGATCAATAACATAATAATACTATTAGCAACTATGTTTATTTTCAATTCACAATCTGTAGAAACAATGAGAATAGAAAGGTTCAGAACTTTTGTAAGACATCACAGTACAGTTGAAATATATATGGCAAATAGAAATCCTATATGGATGGTGTTAAAAGATAGACGGGAGATGTTAAAAGGAATTGAAGGATGAGACTAATAACAACTAATAACAAACAATAACAAGATAACTAATAATGTAGGCATGCTGTGTCCATAATAAGTGTATGGGTTGTAGGTTGGGAGCTTTTGTGAAAGAGCACAGTTAGAAAGATATGGCATATAGAAGCAAACCGGACGGACATCATGAAAATGATCGGAGAGGTTGAGAGTAGAAGAAGTTCAGGAGAAAGAACAAACAAAATGTAATTACTGTAAAATTGACTGTGTCCATAAAATGTAGATAGTGGGTATGGGCTGGAAGTAGAGGCCTAGGCATTGTTGTTCACTAGTTTACTCCAAGTGGGGAAAGGGTGGCGGGGTTGGAAAGTAATAAAGGAGAATATATATTTTTTTTTTAAGGATACAGTGGGGGGAAAAAGTATTTAGTCAGCCACCAATTGTGCAAGTTCTCCCACTTAAAAAGATGAGAGAGGCCTGTAATTTTCATCATAGGTACACGTCAACTATGACAGACAAAATAAGATTTTTTTTCTCCAGAAAATCACATTGTAGGATTTTTTATGAATTTATTTGCAAATTATGGTGGAAAATAAGTATTTGGTCAATAACAAAAGTTTCTCAATACTTTGTTATATACCCTTTGTTGGCAATGACACTGGTCAAACATTTTCTGTAAGTCTTCACAAGGTTTTCACACACTGTTGCTGGTATTTTGGCCCATTCCTCCATGCAGATCTCCTCTAGAGCAGTGATGTTTTGGGGCTGTCGCTGTGCAACACGGACTTTCAACTCCCTCCAAAGATTTTCTATGGGGTTGAGATCTGGAGACTGGCTAGGCCACTCCAGGACCTTGAAATGCTTTTTACGAAGCCACTCCTTCGTTGCCCGGGCGGTGTGCTTGGGATCATTGTCATGCTGAAAGACCCAGCCACGTTTCATCTTCAATGCCCTTGCTGATGGAAGGAGGTTTTCACTCAAAATCTCACGATACATGGCCCCATTCATTCTTTCCTTTACACGGATCAGTCATCCTGGTCCCTTTACAGAAAAACAGCCCCAAAGCATAATGTTTCCACCCCCATGCTTCACAGTAGGTATGGTGTTCTTTGGATGCAACTCAGCATTCTTTGTCCTCCAAACACGACGAGTTGAGTTTTTACCAAAAAGTTCTATTTTGGTTTCATCTGACCATATGACATTCTCCCAATCCTCTTCTGGATCATCCAAATGCACTCTAGCAAACTTCAGACGGGCCTGGACATGTACTGGCTTAAGCAGGGGGACACGTCTCGCACTGCAGGATTTGAGTCCCTGGCGGCGTAGTGTGTTACTGATGGTAGGCTTTGTTACTTTGGTCCCAGCTCTCTGCAGGTCATTCACTAGGTCCCCCCGTGTGGTTCTGGGATTTTTGCTCACCGTTCTTGTGATCATTTTCACCCCACGGGGTGAGATCTTGCGTGGAGCCCCAGATCGAGGGAGTTATAATCAGTGGTCTTGTATGTCTTCCATTTCCTAATAATTGCTCCCACAGTTGATTTCTTCAAACCAAGCTGCTTACCTATTGCAGATTCAGTCTTCCCAGCCTGGTGCAGGTCTACAATTTTGTTTCTGGTGTCCTTTGACAGCTCTTTGTTCTTGGCCATAGTGGAGTTTGGAGTGTGACTGTTTGAGGTTGTGGACAGGTGTCTTTTATACTGATAACAAGTTCAAACAGGTGCCATTAATACAGGTAACGAGTGGTGGACAGAGGAGCCTCTTAAAGAAGAAGTTACAGGTCTGTGAGAGCCAGAAATCTTGCTTGTTTGTAGGTGACCAAATACTTATTTTCCACCATAATTTGCAAATAAATTCATTAAAAACAATGTGATTTTCTGGATTTTATTTTCTCAATTTGTCTGTCATAGTTGACGTGTACCTATGATGAAAATTACAGGCCTCTCTCATCTTTTTTTTTAGTGGGAGAACTTGCACAATTGGTGGCTGACAAAATACTTTTTTTCCCCACTGTATGTATGAATGTATGTATGTATGTATGTGTGTGTGTGTGTATGTGTGTATATGTGTATGTATGTGTATGTGTATGTATATATATATATATATATATATATATATATATATATATATATATATATATATATACAGTAGGGAGAACAAGTATTTGATACACTGCCGATTTTGCAGGTTTTCCTACTTACAAAGCATGTAGAGGTCTGTAATTTTTATCATAGGTACACTTCAACTGTGAGAGACGGAATCTAAAACAAAAATCCAGAAAATCACATTGTATGATTTTTAAGTAATTAATTTGCATTTTATTGCATGACATAAGTATTTGATCACCTACCAACCAGTAAGAATTCCGGCTCTCACAGACCTGTTAGTTTTTCTTTAAGAAGCCCTCCTGTTCTCCACTCATTACCTGTATTAACTGCACCTGTTTGAACTCGTTACCTGTATAAAAGACAACTGTCCACACACTCAATCAAACAGACTCCAACCTCTCCACAATGGCCAAGACAAGAGAGCTGTGTAAGGACATCAGGGATACAATTTTAGACCTGCACAAGGCTGGGATGGGCTACAGGACAATAGGCAAGCAGCTTGGTGAGAAGGCAACAACTGTTGGCGCAATTATTAGAAAATGGAAGAAGTTCAAGATGATGGTCAATCACCCTCGGTCTGGGGCTCCATGCAAGATCTCACCTCGTGGGGCATCAATGATCATGAGGAAGGTGAGGGATCAGCCCAGAACTACATGGCAGGACCTGGTCAATGACCTGAAGAGAGCTGGGACCACAGTCTCAAAGAAAACCATTAGTAACACACTACGCCGTCATGGATTAAAATCCTGCAGCACACGCAAGGTCCCCCTGCTGAAGCCAGCGCATGTCCAGGCCCGTCTGAAGTTTGCCAATGACCATCTGGATGATCCAGAGGAGGAATGGGAGAAGGTCATGTGGTCTGATGAGACAAAAATAGAGCTTTTTGGTCTAAACTCCACTCGCCGTGTTTGGAGGAAGAAGAAGGATGAGTACAACCCCAAGAACACCATCCCAACCGTGAAGCATGGAGGTGGAAACATCATTCTTTGGGGATACTTTTCTGCAAAGGGGACAGGACGACTGCACCATATTGAGGGGAGGATGGATGGGGCCATGTATCGCGAGATCTTGGCCAATAACCTCCTTCCCTCAGAAGAGCATTGAAGATGGGTCGTGGCTGGGTCTTCCAGCATGACAACGACCCGAAACACACAGCCAGGGCAACTAAGGAGTGGCTCCGTAAGAAGCATCTCAAGGTCCTGGAGTGGCCTAGCCAGTCTCCAGACCTGAACCCAATAGAAAATCTTTGGAGGGAGCTGAAAGTCTGTATTGCCCAGCGACAGCCCTGAAACCTGAAGGATTTGGAGAAGGTCTGTATGGAGGAGTGGGCCAAAATCCCTGCTGCAGTGTGTGCAAACCTGGTCAAGACCTACAGGAAACGTATGATCTCTGTAATTGCAAACAAAGGTTTCTGTACCAAATATTAAGTTCTGCTTTTCTGATGTATCAAATACTTATGTCATGCAATAAAATGCAAATTAATTACTTAAAAATCATACAATGTGATTTTCTGGATTTTTGTTTTAGATTCCGTCTCTCACAGTTGAAGTGTACCTATGATAAAAAATTACAGACCTCTACATGCTTTGTAAATAGGAAAACCTGCAAAATCGGCATTGTATCAAATACTTGTTCTCCCCACTGTATATATTTATATATATATATATATATATATATATGTATACAGTGAGGGAAAAAGGTATTTGATCCCCTGCTGATTTTGTACGTTTGACCACTGCCAAAGACATGATCAGTCTATAATTTTAATGGTAGGTCTATTTGAACAGTGAGAGACAGAATAACAACAAAAAAATCCAGAAAAAAGCATATAAAAAATGTTATAAATTGATTTGCATTTTAATGAGGGAAATAAGTATTTGACCCCTCTGCAAAACATGACTTAGTACTTGGTGGCAATCACAGAGGTCAGACGTTTCTTGTAGTTGGCCACCAGGTTTGCACACATCTCAGGAGGGATATTTTCCCACTCCTCTTTGCAGATCTTCTCCAAGTTATAAAGGTTTCGAGGCTGACGTTTGGCAACTCGAACCTTCAGCTCCCTCCACAGATTTTCTATGGGATTAAGGTCTGGAGACTGGCTAGGCCACTCCAGGACCTTAATGTGCTTCTTCTTGAGCCACTCCTTTGTTGCCTTGGCCGTGTGTTTTGGGTCATTGTCATGCTGGAATACCCATCCACAACCCATTTTCAATGCCCTGGCTGAGGGAAAGAGGTTCTCACCCAAGATTTGACGGTACATGGCCCCGTCCATCGTCCCTTTGATGCGGTGAAGTTGTCCCCTTAACAGAAAAACATAATGTTTCCACCTCCATGTTTGACATTGGGGATGGTGTTCTTGTGGTCATAGGCAGCATTCCTCCTCCTCCAAACATGGCGAGTTGAGTTGATGCCAAAGAGCTCGATTTTGGTCTCATCTGACCACAACACTTTCACCCAGTTCTCCTCTGAATCATTCAGATGTTCATTGGCAAACTTCAGACAGCCCTGTATATGTGCTTTCTTGAGCAGGGGGACATTGCGGGCGCTGCAGGATTTCAGTCCTTCACGGCGTAGTGTGTTACCAATTGCTTTCTTGGTGACTATGGTCCCAGCTGCCTTGAGATCATTGACAAGATCCTCCTGTGTAGTTCTGGGCTGATTCCTCACCGTTCCCATGATCATTGCAACTCCACGAGGTGAGATCTTGAATGGAGCCCCAGGGCGAGGGAGAATGACAGTTATTTTGTGTTTCTTCCATTTGTGAATAATTGCACCAACTGTTGTCATCTTCCCACCAAGTTGCTTGGCGATGGTCTTGTAGCCCATTCCAGCCTAGTGTAGGTCTACAATCTTGTCCCTGACATCCTTGGAGAGCTCTTTGGTCTTGGCCATGGTGGAGAGTTTGGAATCTGATTGATTGATTGCTTCTGTGGACAGGAGTCTTTTATACAGGTAACAAGCTGAGATTAGGAGCACTCCCTTTAAGAGTGTGCTCCTAATCTCAGCTCGTTACCTCTATAAAAGACACCTGGGAGCCAGAAATCTTTCTGATTGAGAGGGGGTCAAATACTTATTTCCCTAATTAAAATGCATATCAATTTATAACATTTTTGACATGCGTTTTTCTGGATTTTTTTGTTGTTATTCTGTCTCTCACTGTTCAAATAAACCCACCATTAAAAATATAGACTGATCATTTCTTTATCAGTGGGCAAACGTACAAAATCAGCAGGGGATCAAATACTTTTTTCCCCTCACTGTATGTATGTATGTGTATACTGTATGTGTATGTATGTATATATATAAAAAAAGAAGGAAAGAAATTCCACAAATTAACTTTTAACAAGGCACACCTGTTAATTGAAATGCATTCCAGGTGACTACCTCATGAAGCTGTTTGAGAGAATGCCAAGAGTGTGCAAAGCTGTCATCAAGGCAAAGGGTGGCTATTTGAAGAATCTCAAATATGAAATATATTTTGATTTCTTTAACACTTTTTGGGTTGCTACGTGGTTCCATATGTGTTATTTCATAGTTTTGATGTCTTCACTATTATTCTACAATGTAGAAAATAGTACAAATAAAGAAAAACCCTTGAATGAGTAGGTGTCCAAACTTTTGACTGGTAGTGTGTGTCTCCTATTACAACAACCTTCTGTAACCCCAATCACCCTCATATCCTAATCGTCCTTGTCACACACACACACACACACACCCACACACGCACGCGCCCGAGCACGCGCCCGTGCCCGCCCGCACGCACGCACGCACGCACACACACACACACACACACACACACACACACACACACACACACACACACACACACACCCACGCACGCGCCCGAGCACGCGCCCGTGCCCGCCCGCACGCACGCACACACACACACACACACACACACACACACACACACACACACACACACACACCCGCACGCGCCCGAGCACGCGCCCGCCACGCCATGCCCGCACGCACGCACGCACGCACACACACACACAAACACACACACACACACACACATACACACACACACACACACACACACACACACACACACACACACACATGCACTCTCTCTCTCTGTCTCTCTCACTCTCCCCCTCTTTCTCTCTCCCCCTCTCTCTCCCTCCCTGTCTCTCTCCCTCTCTCTGG
>NC_059201.1:1474823-1489823 GCF_020615455.1 Coregonus clupeaformis
CAAGTGTAATGTGAGAGAGAGAGAGAGAGAGAGAGAGAGAGAGAGAGAGAGAGAGAGAGAGAGAGAGAGAGAGAGAGAGAGAGAGAGAGAGAGAGAGAGAGAGAGAGAGAGAGAGAGAGAGAGAGAGAGAGAGAGAGAGAGTATATGAAGTGTTTGCTAACTGGTAAGAACTCAGTGTGTGCATGTGTGTGTGTTGCTCACTGCCGAATAAGCAAAACTCTCTCTCTCTCACATACACACACACACACTCACTCAAAGACAGAAAAACAGAGCAGCTGGTTCATTTGGCCATCCATCAGATTGCAGCTAGTGGTGTTTCTTCCTGACTCTGCAGATTATCCCTGCCTGCCTGTCTGTCCCCCTGCCTGCCTGTCTGTCCCCCTGCCTGCCTGTCTGTCCCCCTGCCTGCCTGACTGTCCCCCTGCCTCTCTGTCCCCCTGCCTGCCTGTCTGTCCCCCTGCCTCTCTGTCCCCCTGGCTGCCTGTCTGTCCCCCTGCCTCTCTGTCCCCCTGCCTGCCTGTCTGTCCCCCTGCCTCTCTGTCCCCCTGGCTGCCTGTCTGTCCCCCTGCCTCTCTGTCCCCCTGGCTGCCTGTCTGTCCCCCCTGCCTCTCTGTCCCCCTGCCTGCCTGTCTGTCCCCCTGCCTCTCTGTCCCCCTGCCTGCCTGTCTGTCCCCCTGCCTCTCTGTCCCCCTGGCTGCCTGTCTGTCCCCCTGCCTGCCTGTCTGTCCCCCTGCCTCTCTGACCCCCTGCCTGCCTGACTGTCCCCCTGTCTGCCTGTCTGTCCCCCTGCCTGCCTGTCTGTCCCCCTGCCTCTCTGTCCCCCTGCCTGCCTGACTGTCCCCCTGTCTGCCTGTCTGTCCCCCCTGCCTGCCTGACTGTCCCCCTGCCTGCCTGTCTGTCCCCCTGCCTCTCTGTCCCCCTGGCTGCCTGTCTGTCCCCCTGCCTCTCTGTCCCCCTGCCTGCCTGTCTGTCCCCCTGCCTCTCTGTCCCCCTGCCTGCCTGTCTGTCCCCCTGCCTCTCTGTCCCCCTGGCTGCCTGTCTGTCCCCCTGCCTGCCTGTCTGTCCCCCTGCCTCTCTGTCCCCCTGCCTGCCTGACTGTCCCCCTGCCTGCCTGTCTGTCCCCCTGCCTGCCTGTCTGTCCCCCTGCCTCTCTGTCCCCCTGCCTGCCTGACTGTCCCCCTGTCTGCCTGTCTGTCCCCCTGCCTGCCTGACTGTCCCCCTGCCTGCCTGTCTGTCCCCCTGCCTCTCTGTCCCCCTGCCTGCCTGTCTGTCCCCCCTGCCTCTCTGTCCCCCTGCCTGCCTGACTGTCCCCCTGCCTGCCTGTCTGTCCCCCTGCCTCTCTGTCCCCCTGCCTGCCTGTCTGTCCCCCTGCCTCTCTGTCCCCCTGCCTGCCTGTCTGTCCCCCTGCCTGCCTCTCTGTCCCCTGCCTGCCTGACTGTCCCCCCTGTCTGCCTGTCTGTCCCCCTGCCTCTCTGTCCCCCTGCCTGCCTGACTGTCCCCCTGTCTGCCTGTCTGTCCCCCTGCCTGCCTCTCTGTCCCCCTGCCTGCCTGTCTGTCCCCCTGCCTCTCTGTCCCCCTGCCTGCCTGTCTGTCCCCCTGCCTCTCTGTCCCCCTGCCTGCCTGTCTGTCCCCCTGCCTCTCTGTCCCCCTGCCTGCCTGACTGTCCCCCTGCCTGCCTCTCTTGTCCCCCTGCCTGCCTGTCTGTCCCCCTGCCTCTCTGTCCCCCTGCCTGCCTGTCTGTCCCCCTGCCTCTCTGTCCCCCTGCCTGCCTGACTGTCCCCCTGCCTGCCTGTCTGTCCCCCTGCCTGCCTGTCTGTCCCCCTGCCTCTCTGTCCCCCTGCCTGCCTGACTGTCCCCCTGCCTGCCTGTCTGTCCCCCTGCCTGCCTGTCTGTCCCCCTGCCTGCCTCTCTGTCCCCCTGTCTGTCTGTCTGTCCCCCTGGCTGCCTGTCTGTCCCCTTGGCTGAATGTTTAATGTTTGTGTGTGTGTGTGTGTGTGTGTGTATGTGTGTCTGGGTGTTTGTTCATGCAACGTGCATGAATGTGCATGTCTGCAAGTTTACAACACTAGTACACATACCCCAGTCCCCTCCCTCTCTGATCCATCACAAATAGATAAACACCAAACCTTACAATAGGAAAGCTCCGACATTTACGAGCCATGTACTTGAATGGCCCTGGCCAGATTCAAGAACAATAATTACTATGTGAAAGTCTAACAAGTAGAAGAGGAGAGAGCTTGAAGAAAAAAATAATTGAATTAGGGAGGAAAGGGGGCAGGTTCATTTTCAACTCTTACGCTGCTCTTCTAAAGCAGGGGGTTTATTTGACCATTTTGATGCAAATTAGCTCTCAGAAATGGTTCAATGTGTTTGGAATGTGTGAAGGAGTTTTGTACTGTGCCCTTTTCTAACATTCATAAACGTTTTGTAGAGACGGAGAGAGAGACAGCTGTGGCCTACTGTAGGACTCTCTGTTTCTCAAAAAAAGAAACTGGTTTGAGAAAGCGGGAAAACATGTTAAATGTTAAACAGGTCTAAATGTGTAAAGTGAAACGTTGTCTGTTTTTGTGTCTTTTTGTGCATAGAAATTAGCATAATTAGGATAATTAGCAGTGGACAGTGCATAAAGTGAATCATGTCTTCATTCCCCTGTAGGATTTGTTCAGCATAGAGCACACTGCTTTTGAATAAAATTCATAATATTCATAAATCCAACTGGGGGCACGGTGATATACAGTTTTATGTTCGCAGTCTACCCCTAGGGTCCAGACACACTGGTATCCTGTGTCGTGACGTGACTTTCATTAATCTGATGACTGTTATTTGTTGAATCAACTAACTATGTTTAATTGTTACTCGATGAAATTAATCATGTAACAATTATCTCATTAGGATTTGGGGCACCACAGAATAAGTTGTTTATAGAGTTACCATCTCCCGAATTAAACTCTAAAGGTCTTTACCTATCACTATGTATAAAACAGTCAACGTATTAATCATTACCTCTTATCAGTCTCATTCTGAACGGTCGTAGACTTCTTGGATCTGCACAAACCCCAGCTTTACTTATGATTCAGTACTACAAAAATTGGCTTAATTATTTACCAGCGAACTAAATAACAACACAGAATAACATGCACACTTAATACACGAGAAAAAGTCCCTAGCGGACTAACAACAACATGACTGCTTTGTTACCAAAAGAGGGAGTGGTAGAGAGAGAGAGAGAGAGAGAGAGAGAGGGAGAGAGAGAGAGAGAGAGAGAGAGAGAGAGAGAGAGAGAGAGAGAGAGAGAGAGAGAGAGGCACTTATCGTTGATACATTTGGAAACTACTCTCAAGGTAATCATAATATTTTGCTTACGAACCACCACCCGTTTGGAGTAAGAAATCATGAATGTATTTACGTGTGGATGTCTTTGTTCGTCGTCTATCTCTGTTGACCCAAGCTTGAAAGGGGGTTTGGTTGGGTCTTCACTCAGCTCTGTCGTTGTCAAGGGTGTTGAAATGGTGTGGTGTGGAATCAGGCGCAGAAGCAGATGTACAGTCCAACAAGACTTTACTTGAGCAAAATAATCCAAAAGGCGGCCTGAGGCCAAACAGACGCACACAGGCGTCACACACGAGCGCACAAATACAGAGCGCAAAAACTCTCCTCAACCGAGGAGGAAGCAAATAGAACTGGCGTACCGAAAACAAAGGATACGCACAAACACCTGACACGAAACAATCACACACAACACTAGACAAACACAACGAGAAACTTATAGGACACTAATTACGTCAAAACAGAAACAGGTGTGTAAACAAACAGACAAAAGCAAACGAACAAGAAACATCTAGCGGTGGCAGCTAGAATTCCGGAGACGACGAACGCCGAAGCCTGCCCGAACAAGGGAGAGAGGCAGCCTCGGCCGAAACCGTGACAGTCGTAAGGCTCTGATTGTCCACAAGAGGTCACAATGTCCTTCTTCTTAGTTATCCTTGCTTGTGTTGGAATGTTTCCTAAGAACAGATACTCAGATGTACCAGTGATTGTCTGAGAGAGGAGCTTTCTTCTCCTTTCCACCTCGTGTGGTTAGTCAGAGTTTTAACCACTTTACGCGCACAGCTGCAGCCTGATCTTCTTCCCCTCATGTTGAGGTTCAACGTTCCAACCATTTTCAAACGTGTAGACCACCGTCTCACGTCTTTCTGGTATAATGTTAATTTGTCTTTCAAGCCTTTACGCACTCTTGGTAAAAGGGGCGTTCCATCATGCTGACACGATCTCTGAGCTCACTCGGGGCATGGCTACTGACTGGTCCAAAGTATCATCAAAACTATGATCTCCTTAGAAAATTAAAATCACATTTCTATCTTAACAAATAAATTGTTCATGTTTCCTACACAACGTAAAGGATGAAAACCTGACACATACAGTGTGTATACTCTCCAAGTTCCAGTATTTTCTTGATACCATTCTTAATGACATCATGATTATTCTTTAGGTCCCCACTGACCATTCCCCACATTCTTATCTAAGAAATATTGTTCCAGTATTCAGTTTTTTGGACGTTAGAGTTTTGGCGGCAAAAGTATTCTGGAGACAAAGGGACATTCCAATCAATACTGGAGAGCAAGAGAGAGATTCCCCTCCTGCCTAATTTACCACCGAGTGTTAAGGTGTCAAAACCGGCCCAGTCACCCCTCACCTCTTCTGTGGGTGAAAGGGTGTGAAAAGGGGTCTGGTTATTGTTGGCCATTGCCAAGCTGATCTGAGGCCTTGGATCCTCAGACAGGACAGTCATGACACCTGTCTAAAATAGGCAGCATTCCCACTACGAATGGAACTGTGCTCTCAACATGAAGCTCAGTGCAACCTGATCCACTCTGCCCCTGTGGTGGAAACCAATGGTGTTTTAGGTCCACTGACATCAACAGTCAACCTCCCAACCACTAGGGAGGACATTTTAAAAAACGACCAGGGACAGTCAACCACCAGGTAGGACATTTTTTAAACGACCAGGAACAGTCAACCACACTCGTAGAAAAAAAGGTGCTAAGTAGAACCATATAGGGTTCTTCGGTTTGTCCCCTATAGTGGAACCCTTTTTGGTGCTAGGTAGAACCCTTTGCAGAGGGTTCTGCCTAGAACCCTCCATGTAGGGTTCTTCATAGAACCCCCATACAGTGGGGAAAAAAAGTATTTAGTCAGCCACCAATTGTGCAAGTTCTCCCACTTAAAAAGATGAGAGAGGCCTGTAATTTTCATCATAGGTACACGTCAACTATGACAGACAAATTGAGAAAAAAAAATCCAGAAAATCCCATTGTAGGATTTTTTATGAATTTATTTGCAAATTATGGTGGAAAATAAGTATTTGGTCACCTACAAACAAGCAAGATTTCTGGCTCTCACAGACCTGTAACTTCTTCTTTAAGAGGCTCCTCTGTCCTCCACTCGTTACCTGTATTAATGGCACCTGTTTGAACTTGTTATCAGTATAAAAGACACCTGTCCACAACCTCAAACAGTCACACTCCAAACTCCACAATGGCCAAGACCAAAAGAGCTGTCAAAGGACACCAGAAACAAAATTGTAGACTTGCACCAGGCTGGGAAGACTGAATCTGCAATAGGTAAGCAGCTTGGTTTGAAGAAATCAACTGTGGGAGCAATTATTTGGAAATGGAAGACATACAAGACCACTGATAATCTCCCTCAATCCGGGGCTCCACGCAAGATCTCACCCCGTGGAAGTCAAAATGATCACAAGAACGGTGAGCAAAAATCCCAGAAACACACGGGGGGACCTAGGTGCATGACCTGCAGAGAGCTGGGACCAAAGTAACAAAGCCTACCATCAGTAACACACTACGCCGCCAGGGACTCAAATCCTGCAGTGCGAGAAGTGTCCCCCTGCTTAAGCCAGTACATGTCCAGGCCCGTCTGAAGTGCATTTGGATGATCCAGAAGAGGATTGGGAGAATGTCATATGGTCAGATGAAACCAAAATATAACTTTTTGGTAAAAACTCAACTCGTCATGTTTGGAGGACAAAGAATGCTGAGTTGCATCCAAAGAACACCATACCTACTGTGAAGCATGGGGGGTGGAAACATCATGCTTTTGGGCTGTTTCTCTGCAAAGGGACCAGGACGACTGATCCGTGTAAAGGAAAGAATGAATGGGGCCATGTATCGTGAGATTTTGAGTGAAAACCTCCTTCCATCAGCAAGGGCATTGAAGATGAAACGTGGCTGGGTCTTTCAGCATGACAATGATCCCAAACACACCGCCCGGGCAACGAAGGAGTGGCTTCGTAAGAAGCATTTCAAGGTCCTGGAGTGGCCTAGCCAGTCTCCAGATCTCAACCCCATAGAAAATCTTTGGAGGGAGTTGAAAGTCTGTGTTGCCCAGCGACAGCCCCAAAACATCACTGCTCTAGAGGAGATCTGCATGGAGGAATGGGCCAAAATACAAGCAACAGTGTGTGAAAACCTTGTGAAGACTTACAGAAAACGTTTGACCTGTGTCATTGCTAACAAAGGGTATATAACAAAGTATTGAGAAACTTTTTGTTATTGACCAAATACTTATTTTCCACCATCATTTGCCAATAAATTCATTAAAAATCCTACAAAGTGATTTTCTGGATTTGTATTTCTCATTTTGTCTGTCATAGTTGACGTGTACCTATGATGAAAATTACAGGCCTCTCTCATCTTTTTAAGTGGGAGAACTTGCACAATTGGTGGCTGACTAAATACTTTTTTTCCCCACTGTATATGGTTATACCTAGAACCCTCCATAAAAGGTTCTACCAATAACCATTTTATTATCTAAATGTTCTTCCTATAACCCTCTATGAAAGGTTCCACCAGCCTTATAATTTTTTATGACAATACATTATATACTGTATATCATAAGGCCTTACGTTGAGGGCCTAGTTATACCCTAAACCCCTGGTTTACAGGCCATATCAGGCATACAAGTCACATTATGCTGGCTTGCAAAGTGATGTGTTGGAATCCAGTTAGAGTAAGGATATTCAACAAGTGGGATATTTAATCACCCGTAACCTGCTTTCAGAATGACTGCTAGGGTAGGGAAGATTGAATACTGAGACTTCCTCAATGACCTAATCTGGAACAACCATCTCAGTAATGGGTGAAATAAGTCCAACTACTAACAGATTGGTTTAGTTTTAAAAGATGTTTGTTATTTATCTTTGGGTATCATCAAATGTATCAACCAATCAATGTACAATGAAAATTACCCTGCAATAGAGCATGCTGGGAAATATGATATATGGTTCTATGTAGAACCCTTCTTGCCTTCCAAAGAATCATCAAAGAAACCTTTACATTTACATTTACATTTACGTCATTTAGCAGACGCTCTTATCCAGAGTGACTTACAAATTGGTGCATTCACCCTATAGCCAGTGGGATAACCACTTTACAATTATTATTATTATTATTATTTTTATTTTTATTTTTTTTTTGGGGGGGGGGGGGTAGAAGGATTACTTTATCCTATCCCAGGTATTCCTTAAAGAGGTGGGGTTTCAAATGTCTCCGGAAGGTGGTGAGTGACTCCGCTGTCCTGGCGTCGTGAGGGAGCTTGTTCCACCATTGGGGTGCCAGAGCAGCGAACAGTTTTGACTGGGCTGAGCGGGAACTATGCTTCCGCAGAGGAAGGGGAGCCAGCAGGCCAGAGGTGGATGAACGCAATGCCCTCGTTTGGGTGTAGGGACTGATCAGAGCCTGAAGGTACGGAGGTGCCGTTCCCCTCACTGCTCCATAGGCGAGCACCATGGTCTTGTAACGGTTTTCCAAAACGGTTCTTAGGATGTTAAAGGTTCTAGGTAGAACTGTTTACCTTACAAAGAACCCTTGTCTTCCAAAAACAGTTCTTCAGATCAAAATGGTTCTTGGTAAAACCCTATCATTCTGCAAAGACCCCTTTTGGAACCCTTTTTTCTAAGAGTGTAAGACACTTTAAAAACGACCAGGGGCAGATTAACACCAGGGAGGACACTTTTTAAAAAATGACTACGGACACACACAGAAGCAGCCAAGGTAGTGAGAGATACAGGGCTGTTTTCCCAGAAACAAATTAAGCCTATAGTTCTGGACTAAAAAGCACGCTCAATGGAGAATCTCTATTGAAATTGCTTTAATTGGAACAGCACTAGGCTTAATTTGCATTTAATTTCAGGGAAACCATTCTTAACTGTTTACAAATTAAAATGAAGAGTAGGCAAACAAAATATTCCTATTACTCAAAACCTGCAGTACAATACAGTATAATACTGTATAATACAGTATAATATAGTATAATACAGTATAATACAGTATAATATAGTATAATATAGTATAATACAGTATAATATAGTATAATACAGTATAATACAGTATAATACCTTGTCTTCTAGTTGCATATTACAAGAAGATATTACATTTTCATTTACATTTTAGTCATTTAGCAGATGCTCTTATCCAGAGCGACTTACAGTCAGTGAGTGCATACATTTTTCATATTACCAGGGTATGAGGGACAGTAGACATCTTCCGGGGACTGATACAGATCGTACAGCAATAAGAATGTGTGGATGATTTGTGACCCGTATCACAGAGGACAGAGGGCGGTGATTCTCCTCGCCCCAATCACGCAGGCAGCAGAGGCGAAGCACCTCACATAAGACCATGTGACCACTATAGTACACTGGATGACGTCACGCTAAAGACCACGCTAAAGACCAAGCTTCTACATGCTGCATAGCCTAAATAAATATAATCAATATTTACTCTAAAGCATCTCAGGCAAAACTACATACACAGACAGTATCTACCTCTGACAATGGTCGATGCCATTTTTACGCATAGAAAAAAGCAAAATGGCCAACATACTACTCAGGCAAATTGGACAGTGGAGAGGTCTTTCTTCATCAAGCAAAGAGCTGCTATTACAGGATCCCCTCTCATCCCCAGTATTAATAGAACGCACTCATAACACCAGCAGCAGCCCCAACCCCCCAAGACTAGACCATCTGCACGCACGCACACACACACACACACACACGCACACACACGCACACACACACAAACACGCACACACACATACACACACACACACACACACAAACAAACACGCACACACACACACACACACGCACACATGCACGCACGCACACACACACACACACACACACACACACACACAAACACGCACCCCCACACACCATCTCCTCCACTTGACTAGCATAACAAGGTGCTCCTTCAGTTTATCTTAGCTAAAGCCTCTCCGTAGTCTATGGGACATTACCAATCAGTAGGAAGCTGCTCCTATACAAATATTGGAGGTCCACTTCAATCCTCCAGCCTGTTGGCTCTGAGTGAGGCTGAGGCTGAGGCTTACTTTCACTTCCTTCACTACCTTCCTTTCCATGCAACAGCTAGGATTAGCTTTCCTCTTGTCAGTCAATATAGCTCCGTGCTACATGAGATGGAGGGGAGGGGAGGCCAGGGACCAGCCTAGTATTGACCTTTTCTGCTATGCTAAAGAGGGGGCGTTGAGTGTGTGTGTGTGTGTATTTGTGTGTGTGCTTAAGAGATGTGATTGAGTATAGGCTGTTATTCATATTTGACATTCTAGTAGGCATGCCAACGACATTACACAATGCGAATGTAAAGGTTACGAGTCACCGGAACTATAATAGAAGCTTCATGAGCTGTGTGAAATCATTAGACAGTGTTGGCAATGAACGGTGAGAAAGCAACTATATTGTATACAGTTTAGGACTGGTGAGTGTCAGGAGACTCAGGTGGCTCAGGACAGAATCAACTGAAGCCTCAGTGAGAAGACAATACAGTATACCCACTGGCCACAGAAACCCAAATCTTATTAACACAAGGATGAAATGAGTCAGTAGCATCTAATTACTAAGCATCAAGCTTGAGGCTAATCATCTTTGGCACCTCTTCTGATGAAATACAACGGTTCAATACAACGGACACGTATACCGGTTCTGGTTGTAATCAAAGTACTGTAAACGATCTTATGCCTTTTTATGGTGACATAAACCTACTTCAAATAAGGTTTACAAAAAGTATGATTCAGGTACTTAATCAAATACCTCAAAGTGATACTTATCAGTGAGTCAAAACAAGAATGGGGTGAGCATGTCGCTGATTTTGATGCCACAGCAACTAGCACCAGGAGTTCTTCATAATCTTAGCTACTGGCACCAGGAGTTCTTCATAATCTTAGCTACTGGCACCAGGAGTGCTTCACAACGCACTATTGTCAACGGTCATATGGAGAACCAGTGCTACCTAGCGATCTCCAGCTGGCTAACATTAGCTACTAGCCATGCTAGCATGTAATTACATTCAAGACCAAGTGTTGGCATTGGTGTGCTATTATGTACACCCACGAAGAAGAAACCATATAGATTAATACGAAAAACTGCATCTCCTCTTCTCCTGCATGATTGGTAGTGGTAGTCGAGCGAGCGAGTTTTCCGTCGTCCGTAGCTAGTGCAGTAAAGCCCACAAGGATGAGCTTGGTTTGAAGTGGTACCGGGTTGTCCGGTTGAAGCGAGCGGATTGGAGTAAGGGAACCCGCAGGCATATCTACTGTACGCAGTGCTCGTTTCACCCCCGGGGGACTTCGATGGCTTAGTATAACCAACGGAAGGCAGGATTCGGAATGAGACTCCGACTGAAACCAGATGCTGTGCCGAGTGTGAATGTGAAGGCTGCAACCTCTGTTTCCTACCGACCTGCCGATACGTCGCTAGTGTCAGCAGTGATGGAGTTGAACCGGGTAAATTCAATGTGGATTTACCTTACTATATCGAGTGGCGCATTGGTCTAAGGCACTGCATCTCAGTGCTTGAGGCGTCACTACAGACCCCCTGGTTCGATTCCAGGCTGTATCACAACCGGCCGTGATTGGGAGTCCCATAGGGCGGCGCACAATTGGCCCAGCGTCGTCCGGGTTTGGCCGGTGTAGGCCGTCATTGTAAATAAGAGTTTGTTCTTAACTGACTTGCCTAGTTAAATAAAGGTTAAATACAAAAAAATGGACTCCCCTCGGCCGGTGAAACGGCCTCTCCCTCTGAAGGCCTCTCCTTGGCTCTTCTTTGGTAGCAAACTCAGCCGTCAATCGGTAAGTTTCCACTCTACTTTATATCTGTTGGCTTTTTTTTGTGTTCTGTGGGTTCCTGCTTGTGCTAGACTAATTGTTCTCTGGCTTACTACATAGCTATATCGACCGTGGAGGTTGGCTAGCTAAGCTAGCATTTTCTGAATTCTGATAACTCGAAAAATAGAGTAGTGAGGTGTAATGTTGCATTGGGACTTTTAATGTGTATGCTAATGCGAAACCAAATCTAAACTGTGTTAAAATTATAATGGCCCTACATTAATACAGTTTCTTGGCTGTGTCCAGTTTGCTAATAATTACTGAAATGAAATCTAGACAGTCAGGGAGCATTACAAATTCTCCAAACGATTGATAGGGGACTATTTGTAGTAGATTTTGACAGCGAGGAAATATAAGACATTTTCCGGACCACATTGAAGACTGAATGCGGCCCCCAGGGCAAATGCGTTTAACACCCCTGGTTTAGAATCAGCTCTACTGATAGAAGAGAAACCACTGGGTAAAATGTCTTGAACAGCTCTTGCCTAACTGCAGAATAGCCTGCTGGAGATATAACACGAGTGACTATACTTGTTATGGCAGGTTGCTTATTTTGATTGCGCTGGGAGAGGTAGGAGGTGATACCGTTAGAGGACAAGGACAGGGACAGAGACTTGAGGTTCGGTTTTAGAGAGTCTGTGTTTCCCGTTTATTTCTTCCAATCAAACAGAGTCGTTCTTAATTTCCATTGACTTGTGTGGTTTGGGTATTGGACACACAGATGATAGAAATAAACTGATAAATGAGAGTTTGTACTACTGCCCGGATCGTTTGGCACTGAAACGAAAAGGAACTCCGGTTTTTAACTAATGAAATTGCTTGCAGGTATGTATAGAGGTCTGTAGTGCCCAACAGGCTATATAACATGGGAAGCGCCATTAAGGACTGATACTTTGCAATCTCTATACATCTTTATGGCTCTGAGATGCCTGCAATTAAATGGTCAGTTAACTAAAAAGTCTAAAGAAAAATGAAAGCCTTTTCTACAATAGTCAACACCACTTCCAAGTAAATAAGCATTTCTCAATCTAGAAATTGCTTCATTAAATATCACTGCTGCTGAAGAGATAAATACGACTACTTCCTCTTTGCAGAGACGACACCTATAAACATTTAAAAGACAGAGCTGACATCATAACTTATTCATGCCTGGCTTAGAGGATGTGATCCTGTCTTATGTTCCAGGGACATCAATAACAACAAGCAGCAGCTGTTACACACAAACACACACTCCAACATAAACACACTCACACATAAACACACTCACACACACACACACACACACCACCCATAAAGTACTGCAGCGTGTCTGTCCAATCCTGAACTGCATCAGTAAAATCAGAGTAAAACCTGTTCACCTCTCTCTCTCTCTCCTCCAGATGTACCTGCTGTTTCAGCTGTACAGACAGTCAATTCAATGGGGTTTATTGGCATGGGGAAACGTATGTTTACATTGCCAAAGCAAGTGAAATAGATAATAAACCAATTTGAAATGAACAGTTAACATTACACTCACACAAGTTCCAAATGAATAGAGACATTTCAAATGTTATATTATGACTATGTACGGTGTTGTAACGATGTGCAAATAGTTAACCTCTTAAGGATCGGACCCTTTTTTTCAATTTTCGCCTAAAATGACATACCCAAATCTAACTGCCTGTAGCTCAGGACCTGAAGCAAGGATATGCATATTCTTGATACCATTTGAAAAGAAACACTTTTAAGTTTGTGGAAATGTGAAATTAATGTAGGAGAATATAGCACATTAGATCTGGTAAAATATAATACAAACATCTTTGAAATGCAAGAGAAAGGCCACAATGTAATATTGCAGTTTAGGCGCAATTTAGATTTTGGCCACTAGATGGCAGTAGTGTGTGCAAAGTTTCAGATTTATCAAGTGAAACATTGCAAAACTGGACTATTTTGTATCAAGTCTGCCCAAATGTGCCAAATTGGTCAATTGATACATTTTCAAGTACATAACTATAGAGAACTGTCACGATCGTTGAGAGACGGGTCAGACCAAGGTGCAGCGTGGTATGCGAACATGTTTATTTTATAGAATAAACATACAAAAACAACGTAACGTGACGACCTCTTCCTCTCAGCCTCCCCGTTGCGCCCCTGGTCTGGACCTCTGCGCGATGCTTCCCCTCTCCTTCCTCCCACGATGCACCAAGCCCTGTCTGGACCCTGGTGTGGGAGACCCCAAACCTGGAGAGGGGCTGACGTCTGGGCCTGGATCGGCAATCCTCCCGCGATGCACCAAGCCCTGTCTGGACCCTGGTGTGGGAGACCCCGAACCTGGAGAGGGGCTGACGTCTGGGTCTGGACTGGAGCCGCTGACCGGAGCTGAACTGGACCCCGGTGGAGCGGACTGCTCTGGCTCCGGAGTGGAACCGTTGACCGGTGCTGGACCAGGCACCGGTGGAACGGGCACGGGCCGTGCCGGACTGGGAACACGCACCACTGGCCTGGTGCGAGGAGCAGGCACGGGCCGGGCTGGGGACACGCACCACTGGTTTGGTGCGTGGAGCAGGTACGGGGCGTTCCGGACTGGAGACACGCACCACTGGCTTGGTGCGAGGAGGAGGAACGAGGCGTTCTGGACTGGGAACCGGCGCTGGAGGTCTACGACTGTACCAATCCTTTACTCTCCGCGCCCAGTCCTCCTCCAGTGAGGACTCCTCCTTGAGCCCCCACGAGTGCAGTGGTCGGGGCTCTTCTCTATCGATCCCCGACCACCCTTTTAGCCCCCCCCCAAAAAAAAAATATTGGGGCTGTCTCTCGAGTTTCCTCCTCGGCCGGCGCCTTCTTTGTTCCTCTCCTGCCTGGGCCTCCTCCTTCGCCCAGGGTCCTTTACCTGCCAAAAACTCTTCCCCACCTGTGTCCAGGGTGTCTGCTGCTCCTGGGCACGCTGCTTGGTCCATTGTTGGTGGGATCTTCTGTCACGATTGTTGAGAGACAGGTCAGACCAAGGTGCAGCGTGGTATGCGAACATGTTTATTTTTATAGAATAAACATACAAAAACAACGTAACGTGAAGTCCTCAGGCGATACAAATACAAGCCTACGCATGGAACAAGATCCCACAACTAAGGTAGGCAAACAGGCTACTTAAGTATGATCCCCAATCAGAGACAACGAGCGACAGCTGTCTCTGATTGGGAATCACACCCGGCCAAACATAGAAATACAATACCTAGATCACAAACATAGAATTTCCAGCATAGATTCTCACGCCCTGACCAAACCAACTAAAAACAACCGGCCTCTCAAGGCCAGGGCATGACAAGAACATACATAAATGATATGGTAATACAAAATGTACCTTTACACACTCCCAGGAATGTCATACATGATGGGTCATTAGCTTATACACTAACTTTCACACATCTAGATGACCGGGCGGGGTGGGTGTGGAGCCAGGACAAGGGGTTCAAACTGTAGAAAGTTCCTACATTGAATATAAATGGATTATCAAACAACACTATGCTACATTTGATCTCTGGGACCCTTAGGATGACAAATCAGAGCAATATTACTAAATGTAAGTACATTATTTACCTTCAGAGGTGAATGTATCAAACCAGTTGCCGTGATAAGTTTTTTGTTGTTGTGCACTATCCTCAAACAATATTGTTTTCACTGTGATAGCTACTGTAAATTGGACAGCGCAGTTAGATTAACAAGAATGTAAGCTTTCTGCCCATATAAGACATGTCTATGTCCTGGAAAGTTTGCTGTTACTTACAACAGTCATGCTAATCACATTAGCGCACATTAGCTCAACCGTCC